>NC_079519.1:6167399-6170911 GCF_000801105.2 Raphanus sativus
GCACTAACATAAGATGATGGTCAAAGAGTTTAGAACCTCTGTTGTCTCTATTTCTCTAGATAATGAAGATTTTATAATTGTAATTCCACTAATCTAGTTAGTATATGAAATTTAAGTAAGTAATTATCAAAAAATTAGAATGATTCCATATACCATGAAAGATAGTTTAGAAATACATTAATTCAAATTTAGAATGTGGTTTGAAATTTTTAAAACTAAAGTGATGAGTATAAACTTCAGTATATAGAGCTTTACCGAAAACTCAATACTTTTGAAGGGTTAACCCCACGGATTTTGATTTTTTTTTCAAAAATATGAAAATCTTGTTTTAGTGCATAGTTTCATTGAGAACTGGCATAAGATGATGGTCAAAGAGTTTAGAACCTTTGTAGTCTCCATTTCTCTAGATAATGAAAATTTATAATGCTAATTCCCTTTGATCTTAGGCAATTATATGAAATTTTACTAAATTAAATATTAAAAATTAGACTGATTCATATATACCATGAAAGATAGTTTAAAATGTATTAATTCAAATGTAGAATGTGGTTTGAAAATTTAAACAAAAGTGAAGAGTATAAACTCAGCATATAGAGGATTTACTGAAAACTTGTTATTTTAAAAGAGGTTAACCCACGGATTTTGGAAAAATTTCAAAAGTATGAAAATGTGGTTTAGTGTATAGTTTCATCGAGCACTAACATAAGATGATGGTCAAAGAGTTTAGAACCTCTGTTGTCTCTGTTCCTAGATAATGAAAGATTTATAATTGTAAATTCCACTAATCTAGTCAGTATATGAAATTTAAGTAAAGTAAATATCAAAAAAATTAGAATATTCCTATATACCATGAAAGATAGTTTAGAATACATTAATTTAAATTTAGAATGTGGTTTGAAAATTTTAAACTAAAGTGATGAGTTATAAACTTCAGTATATAGAGGCATTTTAACCGTTAAACCCACGGATTTTGATTTTTTTTTTTCAAAATATGAAAATCTTGTTTTAGTGTATAGTTTCATTGAGAACTGGCATAAGATGATGGTCAAAGAGTTTAGAACCTTTGTAGTCTCCGTTTCTCTAGATAATAAAGATTTTATAATGGTAATTCCAATATTCTAGGCAGTATATGAAACTTTACCAAACTAAATTGTAAAAAATTAGAATGATTCATATATACCATGAAAGATAGTTTAAAATGTATTAATTCAAATGTAGAATATGGTTTGAAATTTTAAACAAAAGTGAAGAGTATAAACTCAGCATATAGAGGATTTACTGAAAACTCGTTATTTTAGAAGGGGTGTTAACCCACGGATTTTGGAAAAATTTCAAAAATATGAAAATCTTGTTTTAGAGTATATTTTCATCGAGCACTAACATAAGATGATGGTCAAAGAGTTTATAACATCTGTTGTCTCCGTTTCTCTAGATAATGAAGATTTTATAATTGTAATTCCACTAATATAGTCAGTATATGAAATTTTAGTAAACTAAATATCAAAAAATTAGAATGATTCCTATATACCATGAAATATAGTTTCGAATACATTAATTCAAATTTAGATTGTGTTTTGAAACTTACTAAAGTGAAGAGTATAAACTTCAGTATATAGAGCATTTACCGAAAACTCAATATTTTTGAAGGGGTTAACCCACGGATTTTGGAAAAATTTCAAAAATTTCAAAAATATGAAAACCTTGTTTTAGTGTATAGTTTCATCGAGAACTAACATAAGATTATGGTCAAAGAGTTTAGAACCTTTGTAGTCTCCGATTCTCTAGATATTGAAAATTTTATAATGTTAATTCCATTGATCTAGGCAGTATATGAAATTTTACCAAACTAAATAGTAAAAAATTAGAATGATTCCTATATACCATGAAAGATATTTTAGAATACAATAATTCAAATGTCGAATGTGGTTTGAAAATTTTAAACGAAAGTGAAGAGTATAAACTTCAGTATATAGAGCATTTACCGAAAACTCAATATTTTTGAAGGGATTAACCCACGGATTTTGAAAAATTGAAAAATATGAAAATACTCTTATTTTAGTGTATAGTTTCATTGAGAACTGACATAAGATGATGGTCAAAGAGATTAGAACCTTTGTAGTCTCCGTTTCTCTAGATAATGAAAATTTTATAATGCTAATTCCCTTGATCTAGGATATGAAATTTTACTAAACTAAATATTAAAAAATTAGAATGATTCCTATATACAATGAAAGATAGTTTAAAATACATTAATTCAAATATAGAATGTGGTTTGAAATTTTTAAACAAAAGTGAAGAGTATAAACTTCAACATATAAAGGATTGACCGAAAACTCATTATTTTAAAAGGGGTTAACTCACGGATTTTGAAAAAAAATTGAAATTTTGAAAATCTAGTTTTAGTGTAAAATTTCTTAGAGCACTGTCATAAGATGATAGTCAAAGAGGTTTAGAACCTTTGTTGTCTCTGTTTCTCTAGATAATAAAGATTTTATAATGGTAATCCCACTATTCTAGGCAGTATATGAAATTTTACCAAACTAAATATTAAAAACTAAAATGATTCATATATACCATGAAATATAGTTTAGAATACATTAATTTAAATATCAAATGTGGACTGAAAATTTTAAACGATAGTGAAGAGTATAAACTTCAGTATATAGATCATTTACCAAAAACTCATTATTTCAGAAGGGGTGTTAATCCACGAATTTTAGAAAATTTTCAAAATAAGAAAATCTGCTTTTAGTGTATAGTTTCATCGAGAACTAACATAATATGATGGTCAAAGAGTTTAGAACCTCTGTTGTCTCCGTTTCTCTAGATAATGAGATAATGGTAATTCCACTAATCTATTGAGTATATGAAATTTTACCAAACTAAATTGTAAAAAATTAGAATTATTCCTATATACCTTGAAAGATATTTTAAAATACATTAATCCAAATGTAGAATGTGGTTTAAAAAAATTAAACGAAAGTAAAGAGTATAAACTTCAGTATATAGAGCATTTAACAAAAACTCATTATTTTAGAAGGGGTGTTAACCCACGGATTTTGGAAAAAAAATTCAAAAATATGACGATCTGGTTTTAGAGTATAGTTTCTTCGAGCACTAACATAAGATGATGGTCAAAGAGTTTATAATCTCTGTTGTCTCCGTTTCTCTATAATAATAAAGATTTTATAATGCCAATTCCACTAATCTAGTCAGTATATAAAATTTTAGTTAATTAAATATTAAAAATTAAAATGATTCTTATATATCATGAAAGATAGTTTAGAATACATTAATTCAAATTTAGAATTTGGTTTGAAATTTTAAACAAAAGTGAAGAGTATAAATTTCAGTATATAGATCATTTCTTGAAAACTCATTATTTTAGAAGGGGTTAACCCACAGATTTTGGAAAATTTTCAAAAATATGAAAATCTGGTTTTAGTGTATAATTTCATCGAACACTAACATAAGATGATGTTCAAAGAGTTTACAACCTCTGTTGTCTCCGT
>NC_079519.1:6171011-6327032 GCF_000801105.2 Raphanus sativus
CGTGGTTATGTTCTATATACTGAAGTTTATACTCTTCACTTTTGATTAAAATTTTCAAACCACATTCTACATTTGAATTAATGTATTCTAAATTATCTTTCATGGTATATAGGAATAATTCTAATGTTTTAAGTTTTAGTTTGGTAAAATTTCATATACTACCTAGAATAGTGGAATTACCATTATAAAATCTTTATTATCTAGAGAAACGTAGACAACAAAGGTTCTAAACCTCTTTGACCATCATCTTATGTTAGTTCTCGATAAAATTATATACTAAAACCAGATTTTCATATTTTTGAAATTTTTCCAAAATCCGTGGGTTAGAATAAACCGGATTATTCAAAAAAGTAAAACAAAATAGTAACAATAATCCCAAAACGTTATATTTACAGAATTTAATTGAAAAAACCATAAAATAATGATACCTACAAATCAATACGATAAACAGAATTCTCAACATGTTTCTTGACAAGAATGCATCCACTAGTAACTCTTGGATCTGTAATGATTGTATACAGTGGGTAGCGTTACTTATTTGATATATATGTGTATCATCTACAAGTTAGTCTTCCATAAAATAATAAACATATGGTTACAAAATGAATTTGAAACAATTCTGATTATCTATGATTTATCCTTCAATGATTTATGTATAAAATCCCCATTTATGATTTAAGACACTAGCCTAAGAATATGTTTCTGTCTTTGTTGTTTCACTCTCTGAATTGTGTACTGCCTCAACCACCTGCTTGGATTTTTCATCGTCTTCGCTAGCTGTTATTAAGCCATTGTTATGGTGCAGTGATTGTAAAGTAAGCTGTAAATCCTTTTCCACATCTTCCTCCATAACTTCCTCATCAGGTTTCAGATTCTTCTCAATATCAGTTGAGTCTTTAGCTGCTGTAGAAACTCTATCTTCAGCAATATCTTGAGAGATAGCATCATCATGCTCTGGTCTTTGGGTGATCTCCCATGTGTTTGGTGATATTCCTTCGGAAGAATTTGCACCGTGCTATTCAATGAATAAATAAAAAATTACAAAACTTCGAATCAAGAACCAACGACCGGAAAATAAGTTAATACATGTCAAATATGATTAAAGTAGAGAGGAAAACCTGTTGTGTCCATTGTTGTGAACCTTGTGAATCATGAGCTTCTTCTAAACCTATTAATTCTTCCTTAACATTCACTATGTTATTGTATACTTGGGTCGGTTCAGCATGAAGATCTTTCAATAACCCTGAATTTTCTCCTTCCATAGAGAACTCTTGATCAGTTGATCCATCCAATGTTGAGTGATTGCCATCTTGAACTTCCAGAAGTATCACATCACAATCATTTTCTGCATTTTCGTAGTCATCAACCAATTGTGTATAAGGAGGGCTTGAAGATGGTTCTAAAACGTCATGAGTTATCTCTTCTTCCACTACCTTTGCACTCTTATCAGATTTTTTGACTAATTTCGGATCATTCTCCTCCATGACCTGACTTTCTTGTAAATTTGTGAAAAAATTGCATGGACTAGTCAAGTCACCTTGAAGTGCTTTATCTTCTATTTTTTCTGTTATATCCTTTGTGAAATTATCTAACTTTGTTTCTTCTTCGTCTTTCATCTCTCTTTCAAATGATTCTACACATGGAGCTGCCTCATATTCCATTGGTTTTGTGTTATCATACTCCATATCTTTAGCAATATCTTGAGAGATAGCCTCATCATGCTCTGGTTTTTGGGTTCCTTGGAAAGAATATGTACCTTGCTATTGAATGGATAAATAAACAATTACGAAATTTTAAATCAAGAACCTAGAATGATGAGGAAGTTAATATATGTCAAAAGTGATTATAATAGAGGTTAAACCTGTTGAGTCCATGGTTGTGAACCTTGTGAATTAGTAGCGTCTTCTAAACCTATTGATTCTTCCTCAACGTTCACTATATTGTTGTATTCTTGGGTCGATTCAACATGAAGATCTTTCAATAACCCCGCACTTTCTTCTTCATTAGAGAACTGTTGATCAGTTGACTCATCCAATATTGAGTTATTACCATCCTCAACTTGCATAAGTATCACATCACTATCACTTTTTGCATTACAATATTCTTCAGACAATTGTGTGCAAGGATGGATTAATGATGCGTCCAAGACGTCATGATTTTTTTCTTGCTCCATTGGCTTTGCGTTCTCATCATAATTTTTGACTAACTCCTGACCATTCTCTTCCATGACTTCACTTTCTTGTAATTTTGGAGAACTCGTGAAGTCACCTTGAAGTGCCTTCTCTTCTCTTTGTGGTGTTACCTCCTTTGTAGAATTATCTAAGTTTGCTTCTTCTATTTCTTTTATCTCTCTTTCAAATGATTCTACATCTGGAGTGTCCAAAGAAGCATCCAATACACTCTTAGAAAGTCCACAAAGATCATCATGTTCTAACTGCTGAACATCAACAACTTCCTCATCAATCAAGTTCTTCATGGATAAATTCCTAGAAGTTGGAGATATCTTGTTTCCCACATCGACTGGGTCTAAGATTGTTTCAGGTTCTTCTGTTATAGATGATAGTGACACACTTGAATGAAACAACAAACCATCTAATTTTCCATAGCTTCTAGACTTGGGAACATCACTGGAACGAGAAAGTCTCAGCTCAAAATTCTCTTTGGTTTGGCTTCTTCTATCTACCAAAGACATCTCATCAGCCGTTCTAAAATGTTCATCTGACAAACACTTCTGATATGGTTTAGTCACTAGTCCATTATTATCTTCTTTTGATATTGATTCACATTGTTGAGAGGCCCTCTTACGTGATTCTTCACCGCGGATGATTTCTCTATCGATATCAGTATCATACGTGTAGGATTCTCCACCATTAGACCAGTCATCAAGCCAATCAACCGTCGTAGGAGGTGAACCAAGCTCTGAAACCTCTACTTGCATATCTGAGGCAATGGAGAATGTTCTACTGTGAGAATTTGGGCCTCTACGTGCATAAAACATGTTGTTATCATAGAGTCTTGGCGCCATGCCTCTTGGTAACGGGCTTGGGATATCGTTTCTTGCTTGATTCACAAGAAACCCAGGAAATTTATCCATTGAGTGGCTTATAGCTTCTCTGAGCTCTGCTTTGTTGAAACGGTTAAGTTCTGCCTCACTTTCTTCTGAACAACTTGAATCATCATCATCATCTTCGTCGCTTGAATCTGTCTCATTATTCATCACATCTCCGTTTTTGTTTTTTTCACCCTCATTACCACTTTTATCATCATCCTCGCTTGTGACTTGTTTGACATAGCGAGGGAGGTTTTGTTCATTATGATCCATATATTCATTGTCCAAATCTGTAAACCAAAAACCATTATTTATTGAGTACATATATAAAAAATACCATAAAAAACACTAAAAATAACCTTTTTCAAAAATTAAGATAAAAGAAAATCTTCAAATTAACATTCATTAAAAGGCAAACAATAAAAATATTTATGTAATTGATTTAGAATTGATTAGAGTTTAAAGTTTAGTATTTAGGGGTGAAATTAGGGTTTATGATGCAGAGTAATTTAGTGTTTTATTGATTAATAAATACTATTTCGAAGAAAATTTCTTTAAATGTGAAAGAACTTTTAGAAATACTATTTATTGTATTTGCCACCAAAAAAATTAA
Organism: Raphanus sativus; assembly: GCF_000801105.2. NCBI lineage: Eukaryota > Viridiplantae > Streptophyta > Magnoliopsida > Brassicales > Brassicaceae > Raphanus > Raphanus sativus. Next base: position 6,174,674 of record NC_079519.1, read on the forward strand.
TAAAACAAGAAAAATAAAAACAGATTACCAAAAAGTTTTCTGGTTGTGGAGATGTCGGAATCAGGAACTGGACTGTTCATACACTGAGCATGTTCTGGAGAAAAATGAGCAAAGCGACAGAAGCTCTCATGACGACAAAGGAACATATCATTAGGGTTAAAAAATGAAAACTCTTGATCAAAGCTATCTCCAGTTAGATTAGGTCTTTCCTCTTGAGGATCATAAGGAATATCGAAAGGGCTTCTCGCTTGTAGCATCACAGAAGGTGCTGAGCCTGGAACCTGCAATCCTGATTGATAGTTTTGACGTTTTTCAAAGGAGTTGTTGCTATTGTTCCTTGGAACTGTGATGTGAAGGTTGTTGTTATGTGTAGGGCTGGTTGTCTCTTTCTTATTATGTTGATCTAAAGCTAGTTTAAAGAGTCGTCTTGTTCTTCTTCTAGCGATTAGACTCTCTAGCCTCTTGTTTCTCTCAACCTCTGAGATCCCATGTTCGTTGACATTGTTCATATCTTCTTTGCCATCATGTTTCTTCTCTTCATTGACCTCACAGCTGCACGCCATTGGCTCTTCTTCAACGTTGAGATAACCCAAATCTTGAGAAGACGTTCTTGAATCTTCCTCAACAAAAGCCTTATCATTCTCTTCTTCCAGTACGTTGGTTTCTATAGCTTTTGGAGACTCCTCGAATTGTGGTGTACGTCCGAGGAGATCGTTGTAAAGAGAGGTCAAGATAACTTTGTCTTTCTCTTCGTCGCTTGTCTGTGAATCCCATTCCTCAACTTTCATTCGAGCGTTTCTTCGGACACTTCTTTGTTGTCTTAAGTGGCATCTGCCACTTTTCTTTTCTCCTTTACAACTCTCTGGCTCCGAAGAGGAACCGGAAAATCTCAATCCTAGCTTTTCTCGGGCGTACACTACAGCACATGCAAGAACCGGAGACGAGTATATCAAGAAGAACAATAAGGAAGGGAGGAGAATGTATAGCGCGAGTAAGAGCATGGAAACCAGAGACAAGATTGGGTGGTTTCTCATGAATTTGATGCTTGTGCTTATCGAGAATCCAATTACTTTCCATATTACTGCGCATGTTTCCTTCACGTCAATACCCATTTTCCATACAATTACTATTCAACAGATCACAGTCGATAAAAAAAAAATCAATTGAAACAAGATCAATATTTGGGGGTTTCCTTCCTTTTTAGTTTGTGAGATCATACAAAAACATTGATAAATGGGGTTTCCTAAAGTTAGACAGCATATATTGTCTGGAGTTCCTCTGTTTCAGGACGTTAACATTATTCTCCCTCCATATTTGTTTGGTACAAATGAAAATTAAAACGACAAAACAGAAAACAAATTTAGTTTGTTACGAAAAACAAGTTTTTTGTTCTTAAATCTAAATTTCTATTAAATCCAATATGTATATTTTAATTCCAAACAAGTTGATTTTGAAATACCAAAAAAAAAAAAAAATCAGATTCACACTTTCTTTATCTATCTATAAATCTATCTACACAATTATCTGCGGAATAACGAAATTTCATATTGGAAAGATGTCCAACTATGATTAGTATAAAATCTTTTTGACAAGGAACCCAAAACCAAATCCATGAGAGATTTGATTTTGGGCAACAGTATCCTAATGATCATTTGTGGAAGAGTTGAATATAAACTTGAAAAAAGCCCTACAACTTTCTTTTTCATTATAAAATAGAGTATCACTGAAATAAAATTCAACACTATTATATAGTTATTTTATTTATTTAAAAAGTTTTACTTTATCCACTGATTTGATTAAGAATTTATTAAGAAGTTTTTCTTTGTTCATTGGTTTAACTAAGAATTTATTAAATATCTCAATTAGATAAAATTCACTAGAACAAAGACCACATTTTCCTTGAAATTATGTTGAATTTTTTTTTGTATGGATGAATTTTTCTTTTCGAAAACAATTATTTACTGTCACCATTTAGTGTATTGATGTGTTCTCTAGCTAGGACAAATATCTTGAAATTTTATTTCGAAAAAGTTACATCCATAAAACTAGACATGATTATCCTGAGGCCCATTCCGTGGGCCCTATGAAAAACAAATTCGTGGCCCATATCCACCGTCTAGAACCTGTGGTCGGGAAAAAAAACTCATCATCCAGTCCACTTTATCTTGTAACCACGTGACGTTAAACACCGTTTCCTCTCTATACTTGTCCACACTAGATTCCATCGAACGGTGGTGAAAACTCCTCCCATCCTCATATCCGACGGCTCGAATTCGAAGTCGTCGTTTCCAGTAAACCTCGCGTTTCCCCCAAAAGAAGATAAACCCAACAAAAAGAAAAAAATGTGTTCTTCCTTTGATTTCCTCAATTTCTAGGGTTCCCAAAACACACAATGACTACCTGCTACAACACTCTCTTGTCCTCGAGCTTCTTCCGCGTCCGCCGTCCCTGCCGATTCGTCGTCCCCGATTCGAGATTGATCTCGCCGTCGTCGAGGTTCAGTCTCTGGGAAGGAGGGGCTTCGAGGAAGAGGAGCAGAGCGATCGTGAATTGCCAAGAAGGCGATGAGAAGAGCGAAGGCGAAGGGAACAAGAAGAAGAAAGGAGGGAGGAAGGATGGTAAGAGCGGCGGCGGTGGGGTGTGGTGGTCGAAGAAATGGGAGTGGGAGCCGATAATCAAGGCGCAGGAGGTGGGCGTTTTGCTGTTGCAGTTGGGTATCGTTATGTTCGTGGTTCGGTTGCTCCGACCCGGGATTCCGTTACCCGGGTCGGAGCCTCGGACGCAGCAGACGACGTTCTTGAGCGTGCCGTATAGTGAGTTTTTGAGTAGGGTTAATAACGACGAGGTGAAGAAAGTGGAGGTGGATGGAGTTCATGTTTTGTTTAAGTTGAAAGATGATGGGACGTGGCAAGAGAGTAAGGTCTCTGAGGAGTCGGAGTCTCTGCTGCTTAGAAGTGCGACTCCGACTAAAAGGGTTGTGTATTCAACTACGAGGCCGAGGGATATTAAGACGCCGTACGAGAAAATGCTTGAGAATAATGTTGAGTTCGGGTCGCCGGATAAGCGTGCTGGTGGCTTCTTTAACTCTGGATTGGTAATGATTTGCATTATTTTGACGTCTGGGGAAGACTTATATTGGAAAAAAGTTTCAACCTTTTTGGTTTTTTGTTCTTGTTGGTTGCAGATAGTGTTGTTCTATATCGCAGTGCTTGCAGGGCTTCTCCACCGATTCCCTGTTAGCTTTTCACAGGTTTTGTACATTTTTATGATACTATAGTGTGTGGTTGCTTAAGTTAAGGCTGTGTGCAGTTTTCTTAAATGCTGTTATGTGGTATACATAGAGTACAACGGGGCAGCTGAGGACCCGCAAGTCTGTTGGCCCTGGTGGGAGGAAAGTTTCTGGTGATGGTGAAATAATCACTTTTGCGGATGTTGCGGGTGTTGATGAAGCAAAGGAAGAGCTGGAAGAGATTGTGGTACGTTTTTCATTGTTCTGGAACGCATAGTCAAGTATTTCTGTTATAGCTTTGTTCATGATCTTGCTAATTTCTTTTAAACTCGGCTTGATTGTTGCAGGAATTCCTCAAGAATCCTGATAGGTATGTCCGTCTAGGTGCTCGTCCCCCTCGTGGTGTCCTATTGGTGAGTTTAATCATTTCTTAGGTAGAGTTTATTGGCAAAGTTTTGTTACTATGTTAAGCATTTATGGATTTGTTTTTTGTTTTCGGTAGGTTGGTCTACCTGGAACAGGGAAAACCCTTCTAGCAAAGGCTGTTGCTGGGGAATCTGAAGTCCCCTTTATTAGTTGCTCTGCAAGTGAGTTTGTAGAGCTGTATGTTGGAATGGGTGCTTCACGTGTAAGGGATCTCTTTGCACGGGCCAAGAAGGAGGCTCCGTCAATTATATTTATTGATGAGGTTTGAATACGTGGTCATTGTTGGATCAACTCATTGGAGCCATTCATCTGAACAAAACTGATATGTTCCTATTTCATTTTGCAGATAGATGCTGTCGCCAAAAGCCGTGATAATAAATTCAGAATGGTCAGCAACGATGAAAGGGAGCAAACCTTGAATCAGTTGCTCACTGTAAGTTTGTAAACTTGCAGTTTTCTTTTCTGCTAATGTTGCTTTCCTGATCTTTGCATGATCGAGTTATGTGTCGTCAACTGGTTTGCAGGAGATGGATGGTTTTGACAGCAGCTCTGCAGTCATTGTTCTTGGAGCTACAAATCGAGCTGATGTCTTAGACCCTGCCCTGCGTCGTCCAGGGAGATTTGATCGTGTTGTTGCGGTTTGTAGAATGCGGCTCTGTCTATTTGTTCACACACTAATATTATAGCTATCTGAAACATTTTTTTTCAGGTGGAAACACCCAACAAGGTAGGAAGAGAATCCATTTTGAAAGTGCACGTTTCAAAGAAAGAGCTTCCTTTGGGAGATGATGTCAACCTTGGTAGCATTGCCTCGATGACTACCGGTTTTACTGGGTAAAATTCTGTATTTTATCCTTGACTCGGAAGTTTATTGTTTGGTTTTTGCGGTATATCTCGCTAACTTTGATGTTTGGTTTTTATAGGGCAGACCTTGCAAATCTAGTTAATGAGGCTGCTTTGCTAGCTGGAAGGAAGAGCAAGACGACGGTTGATAAAATTGACTTCATTCAGGCTGTGGAGCGATCAATAGCGGTATCTCCTACTCGTTCTCAGTGCGTTGACCATCTCGTGAGGATTTTTCGTTAAAGTGAATCTCTTGTTGCAGGGCATAGAGAAGAAAACAGCAAGGCTAAAAGGCAGTGAGAAGGCTGTGGTTGCAAGGCATGAAGCTGGGCATGCTGTTGTTGGTACAGCTGTTGCAAATCTTCTTCCTGGACAGTCTCGTGTTGAGGTAAAACAATAAAAAAAACAGCCTCTTGGATAAGCTTAATTCACATTATTACAAGCATTAATGCTCTGCTGGTTCATGTTTTGCTACTAGAAATTAAGTATATTGCCGAGATCTGGAGGGGCATTGGGGTTTACATATATTCCTCCAACGCACGAAGATAGATATTTACTTTTCATTGATGAACTGCATGGCCGCTTGGTCACACTTCTCGGAGGTCGTGCAGCTGAAGAGGTTGTTTACTCGGGGCGTATATCAACAGGTGCACTTGATGATATCAGGAGAGCAACCGACATGGCATACAAGGCAGTAGCTGAATATGGTCTCAACCAGAAAATCGGACCCGTGTCTGTGTCTACACTTTCTGCTGGTGGGATGGATGACTCTGGGGGCTCACCATGGGGAAGAGACCAGGTAACTTCATTCTGCCTAGGCTTCTAAAGTACCCCTTTAAGATGGAACGCAAACTTAAAATTTTCATGTTTAATTAACAGGGGCATCTAGTTGATCTTGTTCAAAAAGAGGTGACAACTTTGTTGCAATCTGCTCTCCATGTGGCGTTGACTGTTGTTCGTGCTAATCCAGATGTATTAGAAGGGCTCGGTGCTCAACTGGAAGGTAACAACACACTACATATCTGGATAGTAATATTTTTTAAAAACTTCACTGAAACAAAACACGAGACCATTTATATGACTCGTTTGATTCATTAAACGTTGATGGCTTGAATCGCAATCTAGCTCTTCAAGTACTTGACTTTTCTTTTTATTGTTCTTGGAAACGTGAAAATGGTTTTAGATGAAGAGAAGGTAGAAGGTGAGGAACTGCAGAAATGGTTAAACAGAGTAGTTACCCCAGAGGAACTTGCTGTGTTCATCAAAGGAAAACGAGCTGCTTTGCTTCCAGCACAAGCTAGCTCCAGTTAGCATCTACTAGCCTCCTGCATCCCCCAGGTCAGGCTTGTGTAAAGCATCAATGACTCTGCCACGTAAGAAGATAATACTTTGATGGATCAAAAGCTCTAAAGATCTATCTACCAATGACCATCTCCTCGGAAAGCGGCCCTTTGATGCTTAGTTTAAGGACTCACTATGTATAGAAAAGCTTTTGTTGCTGGCAAACAACCATTGTGTTTGTAATATTTGGTACTTTATTTTTGGCAATTGTATTATCGACTCACATGTATATATAAAAGCCATTCATATGTTGTACCTACTTCATTGTGTTTTAGAAAAGATGAAACCCATAATGTCCAAAAGGCTGAACCATGAAAAAGAGCTCAACTAATTCTAATTAACTTTTTAGTTCTGAGTTGTGAGTTTAAGGTTTTTGGTTAATTATTTTGTAACCTTTTTTCGTTCTTACACAATAAAATGATAAATGCTTGTCTGCAAATTTGCAATGAATTAAGCAAAAATAATTTAAACTAAAAGCAACTAGTGTGATACCACAAGATCATGAATTTTCAAGAAACTTGAAGTTTCTTATTATCATCAATGTACGAAGACTCTAACAATTAGACTTTCGAAATGCAAAGTACACAGATTACACACATGTATTTTACTAAAAAAAAATTTCATTTCTTAGCAAAGAGACCACCGAAGCCACCACCATTCTTGTTCTGTGGCACTGCCACCGAGTTCTTTCCGCCTGAAACCGTTATACGGCCACCGTTACCTCCGGTGGTTCCTTTTTTATCGTCCACCTTCTTGAGTAGAGGATCGGTCTCGTAAAACTGATCTTGCTTCGTCAAACTGCCAAGAACGAAGTCGATGATACTCTTCTCTTCTTTCTTGGTAGTGGTGTTGTTGGTGGTTCCTTTAGCTCCCGTGGCGAAGCATCTCACGGTGGCCGGAGCAAAGGACATTAAGATCGAGGAAGCCATTGTTGTTGTCTTCTATACTGTATCTCTTCTGCTTCTTTTGTTTTCTGTGTTTAATTTTCGTGTGGCTTATGTTTTACAAAGGGATTGGATTGTCTGTTAATCAGAGCCGTTGGATCTTTTTGACATGTGCTCTCCACAAGTGTCTTATCCTTTCTTTTTCCCATTACATGCATGCATTTTATGTGTTGATATGATGAGATGTTGTCATGCTGATTACTAGCATGGTATGATGATTCATTCAAATTGAAAAGTAGAGATGTGGAGGGGCCACGTGGTATTTGCATACTGTCGTCGTACAATTGTCTTATCATAAAATAAGTTTTTTTTTGTCAACTTATCATAAAATAAGTTTAATTTCCACATATTTATGCTTGTATAAATTTTTTAATGTAGAATGTGTTAAAACTATCTTTCAAAAAAAGGTGTTAAAATATTGAATGGATGAAACTGATTTATTTGGAATTGATGGAATAAAATGGAGTGTAGTTATAAAACATTCATGGTTAAAAAAAATCATGAATAAGTGGAATAAGTGGAATGTAATTATACTTTTTATTCCATAACTTTCCTTATTCCATTTATCTATGTTCCATTTTTTCAATTGCATTTATTCATAATATTCCAAAATTGATAAACAGCTCCATCTAAATGATATTACAAATAATAATATATGGTAGTTAATTTTCAAAATTATAGAAAGTGTGATAATGTTTGATCAATTCTTTTATATTTATATACTACAAAATAATGAATAGAAAAAATTTATAGAAATCGATAGAATGATTTTGTATACATATAAGAATATAGTGATGTATATAATAATTATTAATCTCTTATAATGTTTATATATGTTTTATAAGTAATTAGGTTTTAAAGATTGGATGAATTATTGAACGAAACATGTGAGAAATTTGATTAAAAATATTTTGCATTTAAATTAAATAATATAGTGAATAAGGTAATGTTATGATTCAAAAGAATTGTAAGATGAATTTTTTATTGTATAGTTTATATTACTATTGAGAGAGAAAAATAAATATATGGAAAACTATGTAAAAAATTAGGAAAATATTAGCAAAACATTGATAAAAACGAAATAATAACGAGCAAATGAGAAGAGGTCGAAGAAAATGCATAATATGTGTTGAAAAAGTGTACGTGATAATTATATACTACTTTAGAGAAATAGCTCTTCTAATATGAATCCATATATTTAGGAGTTAGGACAATACTTCCAATATATATATATATATATTATTTTCGGTTTTTGTATTTATATACTTTACGACGGGAATCAAAACATGTCCAACATATTAAGCAAAAATTATGGTTAGTGTGAGAAGGAAGTACAAAGGAAAGAATACGAAACAAAAGTAGAAACATAAATAAATTCAAAATCATAAAATATCCTTTAAATATAACTAATTCTAATATTTTGTTAGAAAATAAAATTAACCATACAAAGCTCTAGCTTATTTAGTGGTTCTTCCACTGATGCCCTGTAATGAGGAGGACTGCCGTTCGTTTGCCGTCACCCAGATCTTCTACCTTCCGGGTGTCCAGGAGTTCGCTGCTATTGTCTCGACAATCCCTGAAGATTTTATTCTTATGAGTGTCTAGAAAAAAAACTATGATGAATATGAGTAAGGGAAAGCTAATTTAGCGACGTGGAGGTAGGGTTAGGCATCTAATCCGTTAAATTTGATTTGATTCATTTTCGTTTTGATCTGAAAAATTCGGATATCCATAAATATTAAAAATTTGGATATCTGAAAATATTTGATAATTTTAAATAGGCATCTAATAATAAGGTTATTTAAATCATTATATATGAAATTAAATCATGAAAATTTAATGAAAATATATAATTTTATCTATTTAATTACTAAACAAAATTGAAACTATACTTTATTTAAAAAAAAATTAACCACTATATAGGAATAAAGTACAAAATTAATGTATGAAGTGGATATGACACAATTGTATAGTTATTCAACATCACAACTTTAATACAATTATCAAAACCTCTTACTTTTGTACTTGCACTTGAAGTACGGATCAAGATCTAAAATAGACAAATATGATTTCAAAAACAAATGGACATATAATTATAAAGAAATGAGCATATGGCAGATCAATTTTTAAATTGCTATTGTTTTATGAAATAGATTTTGATTAAGATTTGTGCATAAGCATGGTTACAAAGAAAAACACAAATATAAATTTTAAATTTATAAAATAGAATTAAAACAAGAAATATATCTACCTTTCAAAGACTGATCAGAATCTACTACTTTACATGTCGGTACCAAGATATAGAAGTCCAAGCAAGATATAAAGGTAAGTTAATTGAGGTCATCCGCTTCGTTAAGGTTCTCACCATTTATTCTCATAGATAATATCTAAACTATTAAGACTGAAGTACAATTAACTATATCCCCTTAGTTTTACACAAAAATTACAACTAAATGCCACTGCTCTTAAAACACTGCAGTTTTAATTATTGCTCTACCAATCCGTGAATTTACTAAACCGGACCATAGCATAACAAAACCAATCATTGTGTATCATTTTTTTGGTAAAATGTTAATTGTGTGTATCATTATTAAAACACGGACATTTGGTTTATTTTTCAAATCCTTAAACGTTTGGTTGATTAAATAAACACTAAAATTACAATATCATTACTAAACCAAAACATTTGTAAACCATCAAAATACAATATGTACTTTCTTCATATCGTTTTATAACATTATTTTAATATATTAAAAGTGGGATACGATGATTGATACTTTATTTTTGTCTAATTAATCAAATAAGTCAATCAATACATTCTCATATACCTACCAATATGAGTTTTTTTAACCAAAGATTTCCATCGGTTTAATTTTCGTCTACCTAATCAAAACCAGTGTATTATAAATCTAACAATTAAAAATCAAAACTGTCTTCAACAATCAATATTATCACCATAATTTCTTTAATTCAAGTTCGAATATGAGAATATATTTATTTCCTGATCGATATTATCTTCCTAAATTTGTTCCTATTTCTAAGCAATCACCATAGGGCTGTTCAATATGGCAAAACCGAACCGTACCGAACCGAACCGAACCGAAATAGACAATATGGTTTGGATTTGGTATATACCATACAAACCGAATGTATGTAATTTTCTAAAAACCGTAGGATTTGGATATGGTTTGGTATATAACCGATAAAACCGAATAAACCGAATAAAACCGATCAAAAATAGAAACATGTAAATATGTATATATTTTATAACGACGTATGAAAATCATAAGTTAATTTGTTTGCTAATAACTATTACCATATTTTTACAGTAATAAAGAAGTCATGATTTGTAAAACATTTGAAGTATACTTAAATAACAATTCATCGCAACCGATGCTTCTTATTTTTTAGTCTTCTTTTTGATCTTTTTGTTTTATTTTAGCATTGACTAAATTGAAATAAAGATTATAAATTTGATGGACAACAATTAGTAGAAATTCTTCACAACTTTTTTTTAATCTATAAATGAACAGAGATTCGTGTTCAATCGAAGAAACATGAATTTGATGAACGCTAAATATGGAAGAGTAGAAAATTTTTCTTTAGTGTTTCGTGCTTCTGTTTTGTTTTTAGTTTACTTTTATTCAAAATTTTGAGCTTTGATTTTAATTCTAGATTTGATTATTTTATTAGATGGTATAAGCATTTTTTTTATTTTTTGTTCTTTTATTTAAACATATAATATTTTTTAATAAATGACTCTATTGACAACATGACTCTAAAACTCATATAATATGATCACAAAATAAAGAATTATGTTTTTTTGGTATAAAACCGAATAAACCGAAAACCGACAGTATATAAACCGAACCGAACCGATGTAAATATGAATTTAGAATGGTAGTTGTATTTTACTAACCGAAATACCGAAAAACCGAAAAAATGAACCGAAACCGAACCGATATCCGGATTGAACACCCCTATTATCACCACAAAGATTTCAATATGAATCAATATCACAAGATTCTTATTTTGCTTTCAATCTTGCAAATCACATATAATATCTAACCATTAAAAACCTATATTCGCGTAATTAGTTCAAATTTAAAACAATCTAATCAAAATAGGAAAACAAATCGACAAGTATGTTCCTTTTAATGCTTCTAAATAACAACTTACAAAATCTTTAATAATTACATATCGTTCACCCTACAGTTTTCCTATCTAGCTATATATAGGTCATTTATCTAACGTTAAAACCATATTCTCTTTTCTTCCCGGAAAGAAAATCCACCTAATAATGTCTGTGATTATTACTTATCATCCTCTCACAAAACTCAGGACTTACAAAATATTAATGTGATCTAGGTTTTGACCCGTAACTATGAATGTAGTTTTCAAAGATGTTTTCGACAACCTTTAACATTTAAGATCGTAAGGTATGTGATTTATTAAGTCTAGATTTCTTATACGGTTTATGTTTGGATGTGTTATGTTTTTTTTAAACAAATCCACATTTCTCTTTGCAGATTTCAATCTGGTTTGGATGTTTACTCTGGTAGAAGAATACTTGTTGGTTCTGATTTTTCTTAAAGTTTTTTTTGCAAAAAACATTTGTTTTTTTTTTCCAATAACTCATTTCAATAAGATTGATATTCAGTTGATTTATACAAATCTATGATTTAGAATTACAGTTTTAAAAATTTATAACTACTATATCTAAATTTAGTTTAAATAAAAATTTTATAATAAAATGAATTACGCACAATCTAAACTTTATACTCAAATTTTTACACATTAATGTTTACGTTAAACTAAAATTAAAAGTAGTACCAAAAACACATCTTATTGTATAAAATATAATCAGTATCATGAATGTTTAAAACGAAATAAACTATGAATCAGTAACATAAATATTTAACTTATAATCATTAAGAGTATACACCCGTGCGGACGCACGGGTCCAAAATCTAGTTAATATTTACTTATGAAAGTTAAAATATTCATGTTAAAATGCTATCGGGCTTGGGATCTACATAGGTATTGTAAAAGAAAAAATACCCATGTTAAATTTGTTCTTTTTTTATTTTTCTGAAAAATTATTTAAGTAAATTGCTATAACGATGAGAGATTCAACAGTGGATGGCTGGATGCCCTTAGTTGCAAGAAGTTATTTTTGAAATAACCAAAAAAATGAAAATTAGTTTTGTAGAGAGAAATAGAGAGAGAAAAGAAGAGAGATGATATGATTTGAGTATTTAGTGAATTATAGTTTTTTATAGTTATCTCATCTAATTTCTCTTATATCTTATTATCTTTACCTCAATTTGTATATTTTTGGGGTACCAGTTTATTTAATTCCTTACGATACTTCATTGAATTAATGTGAAAGTTATATATTTATATTGATCTAGGTCCAAATCAGAGCTCATGAATTTAATACGAAAAAGAACACGTGATGAAACATTTAGTGATTTTCAAGTGTCGTAACATCTTACTAACCCTTAAATACATATGACCTGTTTTTGCGTAGCATCAAAAATAGCCAGAGAGAGAGAGCGAACGTTCCGTTGATCATGTGCCTCTTTGAACTTGGAGCTCTTTAAGTACATAGTCGAATGCTCTAATTCGAACGAACATTGAAACAAAGACAAGAAAACAAAAATGCTGTCTCTGTTATCTGTTGTTTTGACTTTTCTTGCTCTTATACTGATCCCTAGTCTCTTCATCTCTCGGCGTCTACGTATTCCCCTCTCCTTAAGAAACATCCTCAGATTCATTAAAGTCGCAGCTTCTCAGCACGATGACGAGGAAGAGAGGAACGAGAAAAGGTAGTCTGCTTTTGTTTAATCATAATTCTTACGTATTAAGCTCCTTATTGCAGCTTATTTTGGTAAAGTAATGGTCTATTTTTATGAATAAGCTGGTCTCATTGACTTCGAATTATATTAGTCTTAGTAGAAGATTCCTCTTCAAAGTATGATGGTCTGAACTTTAAATCTCTGTAGCATTGATTAGGACTCATCCAATGTGACCCAAAGCAGTGCCTCAGTGTTAGATTTTGAAACATTGGCCTATGGCATCAAATTTTCTAGAAACAATTAAAATCATATTTTTCTAGTTTCATCTATAAGCTCAATTAGTAAAAAATATAAAGTACTGTTTAAAGGTTAAAAATTTTATGATAGTTAGAATAAAGAAGACAATTATACATTATAAACGTATGGTTTTCCTACTTAAGCAACCAAAATAGTATATAGTCATTTTTAGTTATCAAAATAAAAAAGATCGGTTGTATATAAAATTGTTTGATTTGGCTATTTTATACTTGTAAATGTATATCACATAAAATATTAATGTTCTACTCATTTTATTTATTTTAATAGAGCTGGTTAAAATTTTTAAATTTAAGTTTATTCAATATTTTATTTTTTTGAAACATATAAACTAATTTGGTTAATAATTTAGCTTTATGGGTTTCTATAATATGACCTAACTACTGTAACCGGACGCTTGTGGCTTGGTTGTAAAAGCGTCACAGCTGTAATTTTCATCTTCTAGATTTGAGTCTCCGGCAACTGTCGATTAAATAGGATGAAAAGATGGTGGACGGTCATTAAGCGCTAACTACGATATCATGACTTAACTACGATAACATGCATTTATAACTAACTGTAGGTATTTTATTTTAATTCACTTATGGCATCTCAAACCTGGGTTGCTCAACTTTCTACTAGGAATGCATGTTTGTTATATAAAAAAGTCTCCAAATTTATTGTGTAGTGGTACAGTGGGAGAGAAAGAGAAACGAGGGAGACTACCAAAGCATGTGGCGATTATATTGGACGGAAACAGACGTTGGGCACAGAAACGTGGACTTGGGACATTTGAAGGTCACAAGGCCGGAGCGAGGAGGCTAATGGAGAATGCTAAGGACTGTTTCGCTATGGGGACAAACACTGTCTCCCTCTTTGCTTTCTCCACCGAAAACTGGGCAAGACCCGAGGTGGTTATGAAAATGGAAGATAACATTTGGAAAACATTTGCAATAGCTTATCTTATATTTAGTTTAAAATCTTTCTTTTGATCTTTGATCAGGATGAAGTTAACGGCCTGATGTCCTTGTTTGAAGAATGCTTTGGGTCTGAGATACATTTCTTCCATAGGTACCCAACATCTTTTTTTTTTCATAGTATCTCATCCATTTATTAGAAAACTTCTTTAGTTTTTGTTTTCCATATAATTAAAGGGAAAAAGGTACGTAACCAACATCTTGTTTTGATCTTTATTTTATAAATCATCATGTAGTGTTTTTGGTTTTATTATTATATGGAAAACAAAAACTAAAGAAGTTTCCTAATAAATGGATGAGATAGTATGAAAATTTTCATTTGAAAACCCTAAACTAGACAGAAATGGTTGTCAATTGTCATTCAGTAGTCTGATGTTATTCTTTTCTCTGTTTTTCATTGTCTTCTTTGTTTAGGGATAAAATCAAGATCTCGGTTATTGGAAACCGGACGAAAATCCCCGAGTCGCTTCAAGTTTTGATAAAAGAAGCAGAGGAAACTACAAAGAGCTACGAAGGGAAGCATCTCATATTAGCAATAGACTATAGTGGAAAATTTGATATCTTGCAAGCGTGCAAAAGTCTAGCGGAAAAGGCTAAAACCGGACTGATTCAAGTAGATGATATTGACGAGAATATGATGGATAAAGAGTTGATGACAAAGTGTAGCGAGTTTCCTAATCCTGACCTATTGATCAGAACGAGCGGAGAGCAAAGGATCAGTAACTTCTTCTTATGGCAATCTGCTTACACTGAGCTTTACTATACTAACGTTCTATGGCCTGACTTTGGTGAGGCTGAGTATCTTGATGCCTTGACTTGGTATCAGCAAAGGCAGAGGCGATTCGGCCGACGAGTTTAAACTTTGTATTTCATTTCTCACAAATAAATTGCATTTGTTTGTAATAATTTACGTTTGATTTTGTGTGTTCTTGTTCTCTGATTCACCGTACGTATGTATCAGTTGTTCGTATCGTCGACTCTTGCAACATAAGAAACTAGATTATCTCAAAAAGCCTAGTTCTTGAGGTATAAAACGTCCATTATTACACATCATACAGTTTTTATTACACCAACTTGTTCGTTGTTAAAGAAAAAACCTCAGGATTTCCGACCACCAAAGCGACGCTGTCTCTGCTGAAACGACATCAAGGCTTCAACAAAACCGTTCCTCCCAAAATCAGGCCAGAGTTCTTGAGCAAAGAAGAGCTCTGTATAAGCCAACTGCCACAACAAGAAGTTGCTCACTCTTAGCTCACCACTCGTTCTTATCAGCAGATCCGGGTAAGGAAACACAGTAACGTTCGTCTCAAGCTCTTGCTCGATAAGTTCCTCGTCAATCTCCTCAACATCGATCTCACCATCTTTCACTCTCTGCGCAATGCCTCTACACGCTTGTAGAACATCGTATTTCCCGCTGTAACCAACGGCTACGATTAGCTGAAGCCTCGTGTTGTTCTTTGTGACTTCCTCAACTTCGTTTATCACTTTTAAAAGAGATTTTGGAAGTTTCGATGAGTCTCCAATTATAGAGATCCGAACATTGTTCCTAGATTATAGCAGACTTGTGACACACGCATCAAAAGAAATAATAATTCTTATTGGATTTTCTGATACGGTACTTACTTGGCTAAAGTCTCAAGTTCTGATTTGAGAGTTCTCTCGAACAAACTCAACAAGAAATCAATCTCGATCTGCAGATGTGTATTTAGATACCAATTAGGTCTCACAGAGCAAAAGATAAACCCTAGAAAACTAGGGCAGATTCAAATTAATTAGGTCATATACCTTAGGTCTAATCCAGTTATCTGTAGAGAAGGCGAAGACTGTTAAGACTTGAATACCCCATTTGCCGCAAAGCTCAACGATCTCTCTCAAAGCTTCAACGCCGGCTCTGTGACCGTCCCAAGGTTGAAGACCTTGATTCTTCGCCCATCTCCCGTTTCCGTCCATTATAACCGCCACGTGCTTCGGCATCAGCTCAGGCTGGAGTCCCTCGGGCAGAGTTTCTTCCTCCGCCGCGGTAAACGCCGTCATCTCCGATTTGGCAGCTCTGACTGCGATCAGTCCGGTTCGATTCTCCACGCAACTAGGAGAGAAGGAGAGGAAGCAGTCTCTACCTAGCCTCCATCGTTTCTCGTTAAACCGTTGGAGATTGAAGGATGAAGGAGCAGGAACGCGCAGGGACATCATTCTTAGTTGAGAATCTACAACCTCAGGAACTTGTGGTGGTTGTGTAGGGAGAAAGCATTGTGTAATAAAGGCGGAGATAGGATGGAACAGCCTCCATAGATGGTTCTGGTGAGATATTGAAAGCGATGTCGTTTTTTTGTCAGTGTTGTTTGAATGCGATGACGATGATGCTGATTTCGAAACTGAGCGCCACATACCAAAATTTATCGTTAGAAATTTCAAAACTTCAGTGTTTTTCTGTGGTTTATATGAGTTCCTATTCGTCCACGTCTCCTCATATTCCAATTTTTATTACTTTAAAATTTTTAAAATGCATAGAAAATCCTCCTACCAGAAGTCCAACAAAAATATCACAAGTAATCAACTCCCAAGTGTAAATGTACTGCAAAATTTGCAATCAAGTTCCATTTATGAGATGAAAATTGGGTCCAGAGCCCATTTATGAGATGAGTAAAAGGGCCCATAGCCATACTTGCATGTGAGCCACGTGAGTTTATTAGCTTCCGACGCCAGGACTTAACATCTCTGTCACGACGCTTTTTTTTTTTTGGTAAACAGGGGAAACAGGGGATGAAAAGTCTTACTCTTACGTCATCTTGGCAGCTGAAACTGATCTGTATTGTTTATGAAATTATGTACTCCCTCTGTACCACATTATGGCTTTGATTGGTGACATGAGTTACCATTGATTTAGGTTGAGTTAGAGTTGTAACTCAAAAATGTTACCAATCATGCATTAGATTTAATTTTTTGAGTTTAGATTTGATTTAAGATGTGTTGTACTTGAGTTACAATTTTGACTTACCCCTTTGTAAAATTGTTAACTCAAATCAAAAACTTACATCAACCAAAATCTCATGTTTTAGAAGTTGCATTACAAATTTGTTTGATTTTTTGTTTAAAAAAAATGAAAATCGTGAACTACAAATGCCTGTCAATACTTGTGCCTAAATTAATGCTAGTCAAAGATTTTATAACAAAATCTTTATTGTTCCTAATTTTTTGAATTATTCAAAAATTTAACCAACTATTATCATAACCACAAAATCTTAAATGTAAAATCTATTGGATAATTCGAAAAATATACCAGACAATGGTTCTTCACAATTTTATCAGGCTTCACAAAATTCCAGATGCTGATTTTGAAGATAGTGATAGCAGTGGTCAAGCACAACAAAGACGACGGATTGAAGAAGAAGAGCTTAGTAGACTTGAAGAAGAAGAAATAACAATGGATGGTCAATACATGAATAACGTACGAGATGAGATTGCAAACATGATTTGGAATGAACATTTGTAATTTTTTTTATTTATTGGATTTTTTTTTAATTTAAAGGTCATGTTATTATTATTATTATTATTATTTAATTAATTAATTTATTTTATTATTGATATTAGAATAAATATTATTTTAGATTATAATATTTAGAAAATAATATATATTGAAATTTACTTTTCAAATTTAATACTTATTTAAGATATTTTTAAATATCTTAATGTTTTATTTGCTTTTAGTAAATATTTTATTATTTGTATGTTTATATATTCATTTATTTTATTAAAAAATTCATACTGCAATTTATACATCAAAAAGGTTACTAGTCAATAGCTTTTTAAAAATCATAATTCTTATTTTTACTGCAGACTTACCGCAAAAACTTACAGTTTTTACCACATAATTTTTACTGCAACTTACTTCAAATTACAAATCATACCGTAAATCAGCTTTAATACTACATGTCACCAGTCGGAGCCTATGTGATGTTTTAGGTTATTGCACATAGATTAAGAAAACACATATTTTTATGTAGTTTATCTTGGTAACATAAAAATACATCAAATAAAACTAGTTTAACCAATAATAAAAAAGTACAGTATTTTATAATTGGTCATAAAATTCAAATCATATTAAATTCTACCTAGATTAGTGAGAACATCACTTAAAATGGGACAAAATAAAAATCCTAAAACACCACTTAAAATGGGACAGAGGGAGTAGTAAAACTGTCAAACTAAAAGAGACCAAATTTATTTATTTATTTTTGTGCAAAAGAGACCAAATTTATACAACAAACAGACTCCAGCCTATCATCTTGTTGTTTGAAGTATCAGCCTTTCACATTTCAACAAAAGTTCCAGCCAATAATGGTTTAGTGATTTAGCGCTCAGAGCTCAAAAGAGTTTGTGGAAAACTCACTCATTACGAATGAGTCATTAGTGATATATAATTTACATTGCTAATCAAATATAATCTTAAGAATACATATGCCGCTCGCCAATGAAAACAAGACTTAGGGAAGATTAATGCTCACATACCCCCCCATGA
This sequence comes from Raphanus sativus, assembly GCF_000801105.2. Classification (NCBI taxonomy): domain Eukaryota; kingdom Viridiplantae; phylum Streptophyta; class Magnoliopsida; order Brassicales; family Brassicaceae; genus Raphanus; species Raphanus sativus. The sequence continues at coordinate 6,193,045 of NC_079519.1, forward strand.
TTTACATTGCTAATCGATCTAGTCTCTCTTTTATTTTCTGGAAACTATGCATTCCCAAAGCACTAAACACAATAACCACTTCATCTTACAAAGGAATTAGTTTTTCTTCTCTCATCACATCAATCCAATACAGAATCGAATCCAGGGTTCTATATTTCCTCTTAAACCCAAACTTATCTACTTTATCTCTCCTTCCAAGCAGCTTGAAAGGACATCTAAACAACACATCCATGAAAACCCAATTGGCCATATCCTCAATCTTTGTCCTGACAAGCTTCTCCTTCACCAGAATCTCATCCCACACATGCTTTCTCTCACCCATCTCTCTCTCAAACCAGAAACCCTCATCAAACATTGTCGTTTCGTTGACTTGCACCCCAAGCTTCCTCCCGATCTTCGGCCAAATCTCTTTCCAAGTGAACCCTACCCCATTAATGGCGTTAAAGGCTTCACCTTTGTCACGTACTCTCCCACTAGTCGCCGCGAATATATGCTGTTCCGCGACTAAATTCGAATCAGACCCATCAATGTAACACTCCTCCCAGCATTCTCTTGTCCCTCCAAACACAAAAGGAAGATTCAAATACTTGCACATGGCTCCATAAACACAAAGACTTCCCATGAAGTTGTACAGAGTCCTTGTAGAGCTTCCCATTAGCAAACCTGGTCTTTGAACCGACCAAACAACCGAGTCCCCAGAGATCTTCTCCTTCAGCAGATCCTCCAAAACGTAATAGAAATTCCACCCAGTGCTCTTCCTCGGACACTCCTCGCTGTAATAACACACACTAGAAGAACCTTCTCCTCCACGAGACAGAGCCTCACCGACGAGAGACACGTAATGCTTCATCCCCGTTTGGAGCGAGAAATGCTTTAACCTCTTAGCGTTTGGGAGAATCGCGTCCAGAGCGTTTGTCAGCATCGTCCCGTTCTGGACGCAGCACTCGTCGCTGTCTAACGGATACTCGCCGGACCACGTGACCCAAAACACGTGACTCACGATGTCCTGTAATGGAGACAGTTTGCGTTTGGTCTCGGATGCGTTAAGCAGATCGCAGGAGATGAAACTGTACAGCTTCGCCATGGAACTGATCTCGGGATTTCGTGCGACGCCGTAGATTCTCCACATGGGTTTGTTCGACATTGTTAGCCTCTTCACAATCTCTCGACCCACCAGCCCCGTGACGCCGAAGATCAGCGCCACGTTCTCGTCATCGTCTCTCTCTGTTGTGATGCTGCCATTTTCAGACCCCATTTGTGTTGATCGGAGACTGGTTTCTGGAGTCTGAGTATAAGATGAATCCTCGATGGATGTTTGATATTTATACCGTTACAGATTTAATAATAACTTAGAAGAAGTTGTAAGCTTGACGATTCAACGGTGTTTTCGTAGAGTTTCAAGACTCGATGCCTACCTGTGTTCAAAAGGCTATGTTAAAATATTAATTCAACTTGCTGTGTATACAGCTATCGTTTAGCATTACAATGCACAATTTTGTGTATAAATAAATTGAAGAGTCAACAGTTCTTTAGTTTTCCCTTTTTTATTTGAGTAGAAATTACGCAAATGTGGAGTTGTAAACCCATTCTTTATTGAGTTTAACTATGTACTCTGTACCATTGCTTACGATATAATTATGTAACTGTGTATTAAGTTTTAAAAAAATAACTGTATATTAAGTTTTTTTGTCAACGTATATTAAGTTGTTTTGTCAATGTATATTAAGTATTAACTTTACAAAAATATATATTTTTTGTCAACTACAAAAAATATATATACACTTAATTATCAATGTTCTGTGTTGACAAAAAAAAATCAATGTTACGTGATGACATAACTATAGAATTCCAGATATCTAATCGTTCTAAGAGTATTTTCAAAAAAACTTTATAATTTTAAATATATAATTTTTATCTCTGAAAATAAATTTCAAAACTTCATATTTAGAGTATTGACGAGTGTTTGACAACTCAAAATTTCAAATTTCAAATTTTATCTTTTTATTTGCATTTTGATCTTTATAATTATTTACATATCAGATTTATCATTTTTAAGTATTTTTTCGTTTATCATTTTAATCTTTCATTTTTTATATCTCATAATTATTTCACATTTATTTTTGTAAATTCAAGTTAACACATAAAATTAAATTAAATATTTAAAATATATTTTATTTATTTTAAAACTAGAATTAGACAACAAAAATATTATAAAGAAACTTAATAAAAAAATAAAAAGGTAAATGAAGACAAAAATTATTACACACATTTAAATATTACAAAAACACTAATGATCGGGTAAATTTGTTCTGGAACCTCTAAAATCTCTAAAATATTTTGCTAAACAAATTTTGTGTAACCAAATATAGAACATTACAGAAATAATTAAGGAATAATGTGATATTTTTTATATTTTAATATTTAATTATGTATTTCTATTTATAATTTTATATTGTAGTATAATATTTATTAGTTAATATTGTTATAATATGTTTTATGTATGTTCTATTTAGTTTTAAAAGTTTTATGGATCTACATTAGTTATGACAAATATAAAGATTATAAAATTACAAAAGAATTTGAAGTTTAAGTTTCAAGTTTTACTTTTGGAGAATAATGTCTTGAAATTTCAAATATAGAGTTTTACAAACTCTAAAGTAACTTTAGAGAATCTTTTCTGAGATGTTCTAATGTAGTTTCAAAATTAAATATGCATTTCTATTAAAAACACTGGTTCTGTGTAAGCGTTAAAAATACCTAACAACACTAATATATAACATGATGACAAAAAGAAAACACTAATATTTAACATCTAACTTGTGGTTGACGGTTGTAACGTGATTCTCTGTAATTTTAAATGAACATCGTGTATAGCATTCTGTCCACTGCTCGGACGGTCAAGATTCCGAGAAGCAGAATATTGTGTACGTTGCCGGCCTGAATTTTAAATTTTAAACACTTCAAGTGGGTCATTGTTTATTTTAGTTAACAGTCTTACCGGTCAAAACAGAAAATAAATCGACAAGTACTTATTCAATAAACTAGTTAAACTCATGAGTTTTCTTTTATAACCCGAAGTCAAATATGTAGCAAGTTACAAGTACCATAGTCCTAATTCAATCTAAGATCTAACTGCCATTAGAGTTACGCAGTGGCCAAACATGTATAGTCATCTCGAACCTCATCAAATGAAACAAATTTACTATGAACATTTTGGCTTTGATAGATAATATTGTAGTACAATGGAATCGTAAAATAAGTAAGCAAAAGAAATGCATAACAGTATGGTGGAATCATTGAATTGCGAAACGTAACTTGATTATAGAATTTGGAGACTTGTTTTTTTTTTTTTTTGAACTAAGGCTTGTTGAGTTTCGCTTATTAAATAATCCTCCAAAATGCAGAATATAGGAACATAAATTCACAATATTATTTTCGTAAAGATATTGAGAAAAATTATGGAAATGTAATATTAAAATTTCGGAATGGTGGAATGATAAAACATCATAATAATTAATTTATTATTTTATTATTTTCACACTATTATTTACTTACAAGATATTCACAATATTTTTATGATTACAACATCATAAAACTATTGTTGATAACAAATTTGGAATATAAGAAATTCCTTGTTGTTATATTAAATGGGAAAAATAAGAATCAAAACCTTTGATCATGTATATAAGTAGATCTTGTTCCATGAAACTGACTATAATTGTGTGGTCTGCGTTGGAGAAACTGAAAGGGGAGATAGGTACAGTGTATCTCTGGCCCCAAAGGCATTGAAAAGCTAAAAACCACACAGACTTGGCTCTCTCCAAAGCTTATAATGGACCATGTTTTGTGGTAGACCTACACATTACTCTTCTTTTCGAGTTTGTGTCTACCTCCTCATTTTATGCGTTGAATCAACCAAGTACTCATATAACGAAAAAGAAACATTTTCCCTATTTTAATTTAATTTTAAAGGATATTACATCCTTAGGTTATCTCATATTCTTCGGAGTCAAAATAGTAGACCGAACGTACCAGCAAAAGAAGCAAGAAGTAGAGTATATTTGTTTTTTTCAGATTGACCAGACTCGAACGAATGGAGGTGCTCTTCAAAGAATAGGTTCAGTCTCTATTTGATTTATCATACATGGGAACCGATAAAAAAAGTATATTTAATTTTAGAATATCAGTTCCAGTTTGGGCTAATGATGTGATGTCAGTATTTCATTGGTTAGTTTCCTTTACAGTTTACACGATTGCAAATGTATTACTTTTATTTTTGGTCAACAAGGACAGTACTGGGCTTAGTTATAGTGGGCTTGTTTTTGGGCTTAGTTATAGTTAGGCTTATCTCTTGGGTCAAGTACAGAGAGATCAAACTAGTTGTGTTCTGTCATAAAATAAAATAACGAATCAAAAACATCTTTTTTCCACTTTCGTCTGAAGGAGATCGACTTGTTGTCAAGGGAAACAAACCCCCCTAGATATGGCGGAGAAGCTTGCGCCAGAGAAGCGACATGATTTCGTTCACAACGGTTTTCTCTCCTCTTTCGTCTCCGTTGTTGCAGTCCGATTTCAACTTTTACGAGATGTGATCAATAACGAACTTCGATTTTTTTTTTCCGATGATTGTAAAATAGGGCAAAAGGTGTTTGAATGGGATCAAACCCTCGAAGAAGTGAACCTGTACATAACTCTGCCGCCTAATGTTCACTCAAAGGCATTCCACTGCAAAATCCAGTCGAAACATCTCGAAGTTGGCATCAAAGGCAACCCTCCTTATCTCAATGTCAGTTTCTTTTTTCTGTCTTTACACTTTTTTTATTTGGCTTCCTAACTCTACACACAGCTGACTAAAGTTTTTCAATTTGTTTTTCAGCACGATCTTAGTGCTCCTGTGAAGACGGATTGCTCGTTCTGGACTCTAGGTACTCTCATTTTCCTTCCTCTTCTTCTTCTTCTTGCATTAGGAACTTGTTTATCACCAAAAAAAAACACTTGGTTGGTTAGCTTTAAAGCCGTTTCATTGTTGATTTTGGTATGGATAAGATAGTACATATAGTTCGGTATTACAAAATTTTGAGAGTATACGAGATGGAATGTTATAAAAACGAGCATTCTTTGATCTTAAGGATGAAGTTATCGGTTTCAGCGAACTAAGAGTGGTAAATAGATGACATTGTTGTTTTACCGACATGGTTTTTTTAAAAAAAGTTTGACGGTTCATAGTTTGTCACACTATTAGCCTAATCTGAAAATTTTGTGGTGTTGGTATGGCAGAGGATGATATAATGCACATAACCCTGCAGAAGAGGGAGAAAGGGCAGACATGGGCATCTCCAATTCTCGGACAGGGTCAGTTAGATCCGTACGCCACTGATCTAGAGCAGAAGCGTCTCATGCTTCAGAGGTTTCAAGAAGAGGTTAGCTTTGCAAACAATCTTCTTGTTTTTTATTTTTGCACATTTTTGTTTTCTTGTTGAAGGATATCTAAAGCAATCTTGGCACCACCTATGAATGGTATGTCCAAATAATAATTACACTGCCAAAGATTATCTGATTTGGATGGGTTGTGTCATGTCTAATCACATTGATTGTTTCCTTTGTTAAAGCTCCTTTTATAATTTTGGTTTCTCGTATCTCTGGTAAAACAGTCTGCATAGAACTGGTGATAGGGGTAACTCGTGTGGTGGGTGTTTTGCTATGTTGATGAGATTGCTTACTCTTTGTCTAACTGGATTCTTAGCGGCCGTGCCCTATTGTTTTTGTTCTACTTGTATCCATGGCTTCTATATAGCATTTGATGCTTTCCCTTTTATTTTTTATTTTTTTTCTGTCTCTGTGTTTGCAGAATCCAGGATTCGACTTTTCACAAGCTCAGTTCACGGGTAACTGTCCAGATCCGAGTAGCTTCATGGGTGGTATTCGTTCTGACTAGTCAGTCCTTCCTACTCTTTTTGTTTCCATGAAAATGTCCCCATGGCTTGACTGACTGACTCTCTTCTGTTTAATCAAAATCAAATCATCTCTAAACTATTTTTCATTCACTTACGAATAAATGCTTTTGTCTTGTATTGTCGTCTCTGCTTAGTTATTCTTTTATTCCCGACAAACAAAAACAGAACATCAAATTAAGTTCCTACATAGTCCGTTCATTCATCTTCCCCTCCCTTCGAATCCTGTTCTAGTATGTGACACCTTTCGTTTCCATACAAAACTTTTTTTTAACGTATGTAATTTTAATGTTATTCTTTATTAAGAGATTAAACAAAAAAAAAACAAATTAAATAAGCGAAAAGGGAGTAGGGATGGCGCGCGTCATATTCCTTTGTGACACATAAACGTAAGACAGAGAGAGGAACGAGTCTCGAGACGCTACGTCTTAAGCCAAACAGCCTTTTGTTTTTGTCCCTTCCTCTCTCTCTCTCGTAAACTCCTTCGTCTTCGTCGTCTTTAGTGATTCTTCTTTCCACTTTTAACTACCTTCTTCTCCATGATCCTCTCCCCCACCCGCACATCATGACTCCGACTCCTCCTCCCCCGCAGCAAACACCTAACTCAACTCCTCGAGTCCTCATCGTCGGAAACTACTGCCACGACGTTCTCATCCAAAACGGCACCGTCGTGGCCGAAACCCTCGGCGGCGCCGCCTCCTTCATCTCCAACGTCCTCGACTCCTCCTCCGTCTCCTGCGATCTGATCTCCAAAGTCGGCCGCGACTTCAAATACCACCACGACGTCGCCCACCCCCCGATCGTGGCTCCGGCCAAGGAGACCACCGTCTTCGAAGCCTATTTCGATCTCGGAATCGGACACTCCGATCGGGTCCTGAAACGGGTCGCTGCATGCGACCCGATCCTCCCTTCCGACATCCCCGACTCGAGGTACGACATCGGGATGGCCGTCGGCGTCGGCGGGGAGATTCTCCCGGAGACGCTCGAGAAGATGGTGGAGATCTGCGACGTGGTGGCCGTGGACATACAAGCCCTGATCAGAGTGTTCGATCCCGTCGACGGAGGAGCCGTGAAGCTCGTGGATTTGAGAGAGAGCGGGTTTCAACACCTCATGGATAGGATCGGGTTCTTGAAAGCTTCCTCGGACGAAGCTTTGTTCATGGACGTCGAAGAGATGAGGCGTCTGTGCTGTGTGGTGGTGACTAGCGGCGAAAAAGGGTGTCGGATTTACGACAAGGATGATGAGACGGTGGTTCCTCCGTTTTTGGCGAAGCAGGTGGATCCGACCGGGGCTGGGGATAGTTTTCTCGGGGGGTTGGTGGTTGGTCTTGTTGAGGGTTTGGATGTTCCTGATGCTGCTTTGTTGGGGAACCTCTTTGGTTCCGTCACTGTTGAACACATTGGTCAGCCTAAGTTCGATTTGACTATGCTTCAGGTACATATGGTTTTATATATCTTTCCGGTTTAGTTTATTGAGTTGCATGCTTTGCGTCTTACTTTTCAATATAATCAACCAAGAGGCGGTGAATTATAAGCTTGTTCTTATATATGATGTCATAGGTTTTTAATCTAATAATGTTGTCACATTTTTATTTCTAAGATTATGTAGATAGTGTCTTTTTATTGTTTTAGTTCATAGTTGATCTAGCAGCAGTTGCATTCAAACATAGAGCAGATACATAAATAAAATGTTGGTTAAGCATTACTCGAACAATCTGAAAATATTTGAGTTTGTTTCTGCACACGAGGATCCATCATCCCTTTCATCATCGGTTATGTGTTGTCTTTCTCTTGTGATGCAGAGAGTGAAAGATGAGGTACAGAGAAGGAAGAAGCAATGTAATCTGTCAAGCAGCCATAACAATGATCATGACGAGTTTCATGCGCGTCTAAGTCCAGCCCGGTTTCAGGACTCTCCACTTCAACCAAAGTTATTGGTCAATGGTCACTTATGTGATGACCGGTCATGATTGGTAGCCTGCAAATACGAATCTTTTAATCACGTTTAATCAATCACTAACAGCGCCTATTCTGAGTTGTGTAAACTTTCCATGTTTATGAATTTTGGAAATTTATTTAGTGTATAAAACGCGATACCCAGCGTCTCCAAACGCTCCTTTTGGCCGCCAATGTAGAGTTTTTGTTAGCAAGTTTCCATTTTAAATTTGGGATAAAATGTCAAAGTGAAAAAAAAAAGATAATAGTTTATCTTTTTACTCTTAAGTAAATCAAGTTAAAACGAGTCAAATAAATTAAATTGACTTTTTAATTACTATTAGTGGATTGGTCAAAATTTTATAATTAAAGAGATTATGCTAAAGGGAAAATCAACGAGGGAAAGTTTACCTTTCGTCTTTTATTTTGCACGTTGTCAATTTTAGTTGCTTTACGGCTAAACCGGTATATGTGCAATCAGTTGGCGGCGGTGTTGCTTCTTCATCTAGTGGGGATGGGTCCTCCCAGCCTATTACTATAGGTATGGATTGTTGATTTTAGTATCTGCGTTTGGCTGCAAATAGCAGGATGATTTTGCCATGAGTTTGCAGGCTTCGAGCTTTTGATGTTTGGTGGTTTTCCTGATGAAACATTTGGCAATTTTTTGGCAAAAAATCTGAGCTCTGACTGCTTGAATTAATCCCTTTTCACTCATGAATTGCTTTACCAATCAATCCATGCATGTGTTGCAGTGAAGGATGATGGATATCATGGAATCCCACAATCAGAAAGCAAGTTTTAAATGCTTCTATATCCCTAGCACTGGTGGACTACCTAATGCAATTATCACTTGGTTGAAGGCTGCAGAAGCATATTCGAAAGGAGGGAGAGGGCTTACCTTTGTGGCAAGGTGAGGTACATGGTCTGTGTTTCATGCTATTTGGGAAACTTCTTTTGGAAGTGAGTTATAAACTTGTGGTCTTGTTCTTTAAAGGGGAGAGCGGTATCTAATTCAACGGGCAGATGAGAGATTCAGAGGGCAAGCCAAGATATATTCCTCGCGAGATTAGCTGTCCGAAGGCGTTATAGAAGTTGTACTGATACGCTTTCACCTTGATTTTTTAGTTGTGGCCTAAGCCATTGTTGCATCTTATATGAATGCAGATAAGAAGGGAATAGAGAAAAGAGATAAACATTGATCTCCATGGTCAGCACATCAAACGCGCAATGAAGTTATTGAAGATGCATATCTTACTAGGATCATAACTCCCTTGTAAGTGTATTCACCAAACTCGATTACAAGTCTTTCTTTAAGAGGTTATTTACCGCTTCGCCTTGTCTATCTCATTGATCCAGCAATTCAGACACTACATGTGATTACAGGATGTGGTTCTCATGGGTTTTGGAAGCCTAAAGTGAAACAATCGGTAAGTTTTGTCAACACCTTCTTCACATTTAGACCGAACCGGATTCAATCTCTAGAACCAATACACGCCAAATGATATCAATCCCGATCACTTGTGAGCACAAAACCAAAAATTATATGATGATCAGGTGACAAAAGCTGCTTAAGGGATGTAATAGAGAGCTCAGTTTCTTAGACACACAGAATGGCTCTGAGTAAGTTATAACTGAAACTAATCTCTGGTTTTACCCATAGATCTTTAAATCATGTATTTCTGGCTGTATCTTATTGCCAGCTCTATGCTTTATGTAATTGTTGAGCAAAACTTGGCCTAGTTATCTTTCTCTACTACCACGTTATCTAAGAGGTTATCAAACGCTTTGGCTAACGCAGAGAGTATGTAATAGGTTCGAACACAAGTCCTGCGTTCTGACAGAAATAAATCTCTAATTTTTAATTCAGATTTGAGTTATAAGCAGCAGACAACTGAAATAAAAGCAGAATGGTAGTATCTTTAATCAAGTGGCTAAGATAGTCGTTTAAACACAAAAGTCTTCACGCACTAGATTTAACTCGCATCAATGGCTAATGAGATGGAGAAAAACTACATGAAAGTTGAGTTACAGAGGAAGCTCACCACTGTCGACAATCACAACTTTACTCTTAGGAGTTCCACTCTGATTACCCTCAGCTTCGACTTTGTACACCACGTCCATTCCCGACACGACCTTCCCGAACACTACGTGTCTCCCGTCCAACCTGTATCAAGTCCCATACTTTGCAATCAAAAGAAGGAAAAAAAACAACTAATGATTAACGTGTTTGAAATACCAATGGTGTTGTGCTCACCAGCTTGTTGTTACTGTTGTGATGAAAAACTGAGATCCGTTGGTGTCTTGGCCAGCGTTTGCCATAGATAGAAGCCCTGTGAAAAAACAAACAAACAATTGGATAAAGTTAAAACCACGCTTAGGCAAAGAGCCGTTAACGTTGTAGACACAGAATACTGAGGAAATCCTCACCTGGACCAGTATGCTTGAGTTTGAAGTTCTCATCAGGAAACGTCTCACCATAGATAGACTCTCCTCCCATACCATTTCCATGGGTGAAATCGCCTCCCTGGAGCATAAAGCTTGGTATGATCCTATGGAACGAGCTCCCCTTGTAATGTAGAGCCTTCCCTTTCTTACCTATTCCCTTTTCCCCTGTGAAATAAAAGAGACTACAGTTAATAATAACGTAATTAGTATATTAGATTGACATGAGCTGAGACTTGGAAATATCTTGTTATCATACCTGTGCACAAAGCTCGAAAATTCTCTGCAAGAAACCAAAAATTTCAGGAAATAAGTCCCTTACTCTAAGCTTGCAAACAAGAATCAATGGTAGAAGAAACATAGCTATAGGGTAAAGGGTACCTGCAGTTTTAGGGACTGTCTTTCCATATAAACCCATGACAATACGGCCTTTGACAAAAAGAAAAGAAAAAAGCATTAGTCTTTTAACAAAGGGGCACAAGTACTTATGGTAATGGATTATAAGAATAAAAACGGAGGAGCTAAGGTCATTCATTACCAGCTTCTTTCCCATCAATCTCAACATCGAAAAAAACCTTGTGTGTGATCTCCTTTAAGTTCTCCTTTGACTTCTTGGCCTGCAACATCAATTACAAACACCCTTTATACCCAATTTACATCTCATTCCAATACCTTAGGAGCACTTAAGTAAACTAGCTCTCTGCAAAGATACAAATCGAATGATGCTGAATCTGATCCTATTTATGATTCTCTTACGTCGCCGGTTAAACCAACTATTTGAAAATCGTATAACTGAACTCTTTGCGAATCAAATCTCACACACAAAAATATAAATCACGATTTAAGTATACCTGAATCGCGCTTAGGGTTCCGAGAAGAAGAAGACTACACAGAAGCAGCGTCACTGAGCTCGCCATCTCGCACTGTTCAGCAAACGGTTTGTTTCTCTCCTGGATCTCCTCTCTCTCTCTGTGTATCCACCTGCGCATAACTAAAAAAAAACTAAAACACGTCGATATCCAATCATATCACGCCACCTGGTACTTTGATAGCAAAATTGGACCTCAGGTGACAAAATTGGGCTTTTAAATTATTGGTTACGGCCCATTAAACTGTTACTTACTACCTGACTTGTCGCTATAAAATTGTACTTGACAGTAGACACATCCGATTTCATAATGGCTGTACGAATTTTTTAGTTGGCAATCCGGAATGGAAAGACATGGCCCGGACGGATGATAAATCTTTTCAAACACACAAAGTCTTTTTCTTATCTAAGTCAAAACAAAACCCATAATGCAAGCCACATTATTACTCCTGTCCAGCTACGATTATTCTGGTTTTATATTTAACATTCGAATCAGTATCATTTTACTTACCACGTTTCCATTCACATTCAATATTTGATCTATACCTGTTTAAACGTTAACTTTCTCTGGCGCAATCTTCTTATACATTTTTTATTTGTAACGAGATCATAGAGTCTAGAACTTTTCGCTGTACAATATGATTTTTATAATTAGAGGTGTTTCGATCGAAGCCAGCCAATTCTTTAAACTAAAAAATACTGACGATTAGTCTAAACCTATGTTTTCTAATGAAGTTTAAAACTTTGTCTCATTTTCATATACGCAAGTTTCAACAACTTGTTCCTATCAAAAAATTGAATCTAGGACAAACAGATTTAGACTTTATCCCAAATCAATCAATCCTTTAAGTTTACACTTGGTTAAGATTAATACCTTCTACCTTTTGTTGGTGCTCAAAAGTGGATATGGAAAACAAAACAGGGAAAAAAAACACTTAAGATCTGTCTCTCCCCCACTATTACTAATATAGCCAATGCTTTTATTTTTGGTTACTACCTTGCTGTTTCAACATATCTGCAAATTCTAATCTGTTCTTTTTCTTTTTCTTTTTCTAATACGCGTTCACACTTCAGAGAAAATCTAAAACAAAACAAATAATATTTTCTTTGTTTTTCCTTCTTTATTCGTTGTGTTTATGGGGGGAAATAAACATGGGAAATTATAATTAAATTATTACAAAACAAAACGAGTTTTCAGTAAACAAGTGGGTTCAGATGTGAGCGTGTCGAGGTTTGACGAGGAAATGATCTGCGTATTTAAATAGAAGCAGAAAAAAGAAAGAAAGGTATCATCGTTCATTCATTCATTCACTTTTCTACCTTCTTGGATCTAAACAAGACGATACACACATACATACATAACACAAGACAAGAGAAAAAGGAGATGGGTAGTTACAGAATGTGTCTCGTCTTCAAAAGGAGGTTCAGGGTGACGGAGCCTGGTCCGGTTGATGACGTCAGAGACGTCTTCCACAGATACGCGGAGGGTGAAGCTCACATGTCTCCCGAGCAGCTACAGAAACTCATGGCGGATGAAAGAAGAGAAGATTTGGGATCGAGGAGGAGTCTCGAAGATGCGGAGAGGCTCGTTGACGAGGTGCTTCGCCGGAAACACCACATTGCAAAGTTCACCAGACGAAACCTCACCCTCGAAGATTTCAACTATCTTCTCTTCTCCACTGAACTCAATCCTCCCATCGGCGACAAGGTTACATTCTTTCTCTCTCTCTCTCTCGAGTCAACTCTGTTTTTTCTCTTCCCGGAATCTGTTGGATTGAAAGTTTCTAAATTTAGAAACTTTCTATTTCAAGAGTTGTTTACTGGGGAGATCTCTTTTTTAGCTTTCTGGTTTAACCAATTGTTGGATCATTTTTTTTGTCAGGTCCATCAGAAGATGGATGCACCTCTGTCGCATTACTTTATATTCACAGGCCACAACTCATACTTAACCGGAAACCAGCTCAGTAGCAAATGCAGTGGCCTTCCAATTGCAGACGCATTGAGAAAAGGCGTGAGGGTGGTTGAGTTGGATCTCTGGCCACGTGGTAAAGATGATGTCTGCGTTAAGCATGGAGGGTATATATATTTATTATATTCAAATCTGATTCTTGCTCTTACTCAATCTGGATATTGTACTGTTGTTACTGTTAGTATTCTCACCACTTTGGGATCAAAATGGCAGGACCTTGACCAAGCATGTGAAACTAGGGAAATGTTTGGAATCCATTAAAGCGAATGCCTTTACTACTTCAAAGTACCCTGTTATCATCACTCTTGAAGACCATCTCACTCCTAAACTTCAATCTAAAGTTGCCAAGGTTCTTCATTCTTCTCATTCTATATAAACAGTCTTTAGTCCTATCATGGTTTCATCAGTGTGTAGGGTGGTGGATATGTTGTGATACCAAAACTTATTTTTTGCAGATGATAACTCAGACATTTGGAGAGATGTTGTATTACCATGATTCTGAAAGTTGCAAAGAGTTTCCTTCACCAGAAGAGTTGAAGGGAAAGATACTAATATCAACAAAACCTCCAAAGGAGTACTTAGAAGCTAATGATGCCAAGGATGGAGAGAAAGGGAAGGACTCAGATGAGGATGTTTGGGGCAAGGAGCCAGAAGAACTTATTTCTACTCAATCTGAACTCGACAAGGTTTCTATACTTTCTCTTAAAAAGTTTAGCAGATATTCAACTTTGCATGCTCCATTTCACACCACTTTTTCTAATTGATGTCAGGTTTCAAGTAATATAAACTGTATCAATCAAGATGATGAAGAGAGGGGTTCTCGTGATTTTGATACGTCTTGCTCGTTACAAGCACCCGAATACAAACGCCTTATTGCCATCCATGCTGGGAAGCCAAAGGGCGGTTTAAAGATGGCTTTAAAGGTTGATCCAGACAAAATAAGAAGACTTAGCCTAAGCGAGCAACAACTTGAGAAAGCTGTAGCATCACATGGTGCAGATGTTATAAGGTATTAGTCACATGCTAAACAAGCGTTATATATTGCTACAAGTATTTCAAGCTAATGTAATAGAAACTTCACAATATGAGCAGATTCACACAGAAGAACTTTCTGAGGATATATCCGAAAGGCACAAGGTTTAACTCTTCAAACTATAAACCTCAGATTGGTTGGATGAGTGGAGCTCAAATGATTGCATTCAACATGCAGGTTTGTCTCAAATATTCATTCTCTTGTATTCAGAGTCAGGCAATGTTACCAGTAGAACTACATGATATTTCTAGCTATTATTGGCCTCATAGATATATATGAGTTCCATTCGAATCCCGGCTACTGGGGAATTTACATGTGGCAACTCCAATGCCCAAGACCGGTGATCCACATGGTGACCAGCACAAGCTAGGTTCTTGATCGCTTCGAGTCGGGATCACTTCGGTGGAACCAGGACACTCGGTTATCAAAAAAAAAAAAAATATATATATATATATATATATATGCTTCATTTGTTTCTATTCAGACCCGGCCCTGCTTGTATTCATTTTGTTTCTTTTTACTGTTATGAAGCTAAAATGAAAACATAAATGCAGGGGTATGGAAGAGCATTGTGGCTGATGCAAGGAATGTTTAGAGCTAATGGAGGTTGTGGTTATGTCAAGAAACCAGATTTTCTAATGAATGTATGTCCTAATGGACAAGTTTTTGATCCAAATGGGAACTCCTCTCCAAAGAAAACTTTAAAGGTTGGTTACTTATACCGTTGATTCTATCACATATGCCTCCAAACAATCTTGCCTTAACATCTAACAATGGCAGGTGAAAGTCCTTATGGGAGATGGATGGCACCTTGACTTCAAAAAGACTCACTTTGATCGCTTTTCTCCTCCAGATTTCTACGTTAGAGTATGTCAACTCCAGTCTTGAATCTTTCCTTTTTTTTTTGTTTTCCCTCAATCTTGGACTGGATTTTGAAATTTTGATCAATACAGGTTGGTATTGCTGGAGCACCTGCTGATAAGGCGATGGAGAAAACAGAAGTGAAGTATAACACATGGACACCCATTTGGAACGAGGAGTTCACGTTCCAGTTAACAGTTCCTGAACTTGCTCTGCTCCGTGTTGAAGTGCATGAGTACGACAACAATGAAAAAGACGATTTTGGAGGTCAAACTTGTCTGCCAGTGTCTGAGTTAAGGAAAGGCATACGCGCTGTTCCACTCTACAACCGAAAGGGAGTGAAGTACAGCTCCACGCGGCTTCTTATGCGCTTTGAGTTTGTCTGAAGACCGACAGTTTTGGTTCATGTATCCATCTAGAGTTGTATCTTATGTTATGTTTTATTGAGTGTCTAGAGGAGTAAAAAAAAATCGAATGTTTACCTGTATAATATATAGATCTTTTTCATTTCTTGTGAAGTTATAATCACAGCATCTCTCATCTAAGCATCTTAGCATGAAAACATAATCTCTCTTTATTCTCTTTTCTGGATTATTTGGTATCGGATAGCTTAAAATAGTTGTTTCTACACATGTGGACTTGTATAGATCATGAAGCTTCATATCTTTGTCTACATTATTTATAACTGTTTTAAGCCTTTGTCTGCACTAAACACGTGAAAATTTAAAGTAGAGTATATATTGTGGAATCATTTGTTGTTATAAATGAATCTTTTTGTACTAATTAATCAAATATTCTTTTGTAGTGTAACTTTACATTTCAATTAACTACCTCCAAGGCATTTATTCTTAATCCGCAGATAGAGACCACACCATTTACATATGCTTTATTAGTGAAGAAAGACAGATTCTTTCATTCTGTTTTATCTTTGGACAGTAACTTATTGGAGATTCTTCAAAGACTTCACAGGCATTTTAAACAATGACTTGAGAGGTTTTAGGTACCGTGAAATGTGGAAGGAAAGAAAGAAGTTAAAACAAAAGTAAGAGAAACCCAATCGTTGAGTCCATGAAGCTTCCATGCACA
The DNA here is from genome assembly GCF_000801105.2 of Raphanus sativus. NCBI lineage: Eukaryota > Viridiplantae > Streptophyta > Magnoliopsida > Brassicales > Brassicaceae > Raphanus > Raphanus sativus. The sequence continues at coordinate 6,209,190 of NC_079519.1, forward strand.
CACAACATCATATGCTCCTGGGAATTAGATACCATACTATTTGTTTAAGATGGTTCTTTTTGAAAGTGAGGTTTTTCAACATGAGTCTCTTGGCTGGGAATATATGGAAAAGGAAGAGCACTGAGCATAAAGAAGCATAACCATTATAATAATAATAAAGCATGGAAGAAAAAAGAAAGACTTATAGTAGTTGATTTGGTTGAGTATGAAGATCATGCCATAAATGCAGGAGTTGTTAGTTAACCAACTATAAATAGTTGCTGCTGAGAGGAAAACTTGTGCATCTTATTGTTTTTTTTTTCCTGGACTTGAGGATACAAAAAGACCTGAGATGATGAAGAGAGAGCTTGGGAGGTACAAAATGGGTTTGTGTTTCAGTGACAAGTGTAGAATGAACAGAGGAGCTCCACCTCCAGATGTGGTGACTACGTTTGTAAAGTATACAGAGGGAGGGAACCACATGTGGGCAGAGCAGCTGTGTCGGTTCTTGGTTGAGGTGCAGGGAGAGACCGAGTTGTTGGTTTCAGATGCAGAGAAGATCATAGAAAGAATCACAAGTGAAAGACATCATATCACTAAGTTCCTGAGGCACTCGTTGAACCTAGATGATTTCTTCAGTTTCTTGTTCTCAGATGATCTGAATCATCCAGTTGTTAGTGAGGTAGTCTCTCTCTCTCTGTCTCTATCCTCTAATGTCTTTGTTTTTGCTACACGGAAAGTTTTTTTTTTAATCTTTGAGATTCTGATTGTTTCAGGTGCATCAAGACATGGCCTCTCCCTTGTCTCATTACTTCATTTACACGAGCCATAACTCGTATCTGACTGGGAATCAGATCAACAGCGAATGCAGCGATGTACCTCTCATTAAGGCGTTGAAGAGAGGTGTTCGTGCTCTGGAGCTTGACCTGTGGCCAAACTCTACTAAGGACGGCATACTTGTACGACATGGCTGGTATGTTGTTGTGTTTATGATATGTATATTCTAAGGTTGAAAGTTTGTCGGAAAAGATAAAAAGAAAGAGAGTGATGATATATATAAATAGGGCATGGACACCTCCAGTGGAACTGATCAAATGCTTGAGATCTATTAAAGACTATGCTTTTTCTGCATCTGCATACCCTGTGATCATAACTTTGGAAGATCATTTGACCTCAGATCTTCAAGCCAAAGCAGCTGAGGTACTTTCTTGATCTCCCTGAAGAATCATGTCATGCTGTTTTAATTTAGTTAAAGAAAGTTCTTGAAAATATTTGAACTTCTTTTTTTCTCTCTATTGGTTGATGATGCAGATGATGAAAGAGATATTCATGGATATGGTGTATTTCTCCGAGTCTGGCGATTTAAAAGAGTTCCCTTCACCAGAAGATCTCAAGTACAAAGTTGTGATATCTACAAAGATTCCCAAAGAGAAGTTGAAAAAGGAAAAGGGTTCAGAGTCAGACGTATCAGGAAAGGCATCATCATCAGAAGATGTTTCAGCAGACGATGAGAAGGTACTTTTTGTAGTCAATATTTCTGAGTTTTTTTAAGTTTCTCAGTGTTATCTTAGTTTCTCTGTTTGCTTGCATGCAATGGCATGTGTAGGCTGAAGAGACTAGTGAGGCCAAAAACGAAAAAGAAGAAACAAGTGAAGCCAAAAATGAAGAGGATGGATCTGATAAAGAATCCAAAAACTTAGATCTCCTCACATACAGTCGTCTGATATTGATTCCTTCTGGAAATGCTAGAAATGGATTGAAGGAAGCACTTACGTTCGATAATGGTGGCATTAGACGTCTGAGTTTGAGAGAGCAAAAGTTCAAGAAAGCCACTGAAATGTATGGAACCCAAGTCATGGAGTAAGTATTCGCAACCCTTTTGAGCCATTGCTTTTGTTTTGTTTTATTATTGATCTACACGCTCACTTACTTAGAATCATAATCTTAGATTCACACAGAAGAATCTGTTGAGGATATATCCAAAGGCCACTCGAGTAACCTCCTCTAACTACAAGCCATTAAGCGGTTGGATGTACGGAGCTCAAATGGTCGCCTTCAACATGCAGGGCTATGGAAGAGCTCTATGGATGATGCATGGTATGTTCAGGGGGAATGGTGGATGCGGATACGTGAAGAAACCAGACTTTATGATGAACAAAGGTCCGGACAGAGAATTGTTTGACCCTAAAGCGAAGTTACCCGTAAAGACAACTCTTAGAGTGAAAGTATACATGGGAAAAGGATGGGACTCTGGTTTTCAGAGAGCTTGTTTCAACACTTGGTCTTCTCCAAACTTCTACACAAGGGTAAGCAACTCATATTACAACAAGAACCACTTAGATTCTTATATACATTGTTGATTCTCTACTCTCTGATGACCAGGTGGGGATAACAGGAGTAAGAGGTGATAGAGTAATGAAGAAAACAAAGAAAGAAGAAAACACTTGGGAGCCATTTTGGGACGAGGAGTTTGTGTTTCAGCTCACGGTGCCGGAGCTGGCGCTGCTGAGAGTTGAAGTACACGACTACAACATGCCGGAGAAGGATGATTTCTCGGGGCAGACGTGTTTGCCTGTGGCGGAGCTGAGACAGGGTATACGTTCTGTTCCTTTGTATGATCGCAAAGGCGAGAGACTTGTTGCGGTTACACTTCTCATGCGGTTTCAGTTTGTTTAAAAAAGAAAATCAAGAGTTTCTTTCCTTCAAAAGTGTTTTGTAGCACAGAAGTTTTTTACAGCAGAAAACAAGATATTAACCGTACATATAAAGATATGACGAATCAAGTAACTGTGTGGTTGGATATATATTTTTTTCTGAAACAATAGTAAGCTTTTAGATATATGAATGTGCTTATTTATATATGTTTGCTCGTAATTGGCGATGCTGAGTTTTCCATTTTTTTATGTTTCTTAAAGATTTATGTATCAGTTTAGAAAAATAATAGGGTGCGTAAACTCTTCATCTTTCCAAAACGAAGTTCATATACATATTAAACTAAACTATTTTTCTTTGAAAAATAGGCTCCTTGTCCTTTTCACCCAACTTGAACATTGTTTCTCTGCGTTTCCATGTTAGTTTGATTACAAGTATTTTGTCAAAATGTTTGATTGTAAGTGTAGAAATGAAAATGTGAAAACAAGTATTCAGAGGTTTTTTTCTTTGTTCACATAACGTGTGTAACTTCACTAATCCAAGAGAATTTACTAAAAGTCAATAAATACTTGTTTTTTTTTTAACACAATGAATACTTGATGATATTCATTTTTCAAGAATTAAAAACCTGTTATGCTAACTAACTTTGCATCAATCAAATATTAAATCGTGAAAACGTCAAATTTGGTAGAATAAAAAAACTGTTCGTTTGACTAAGTATTCTTTGTCAACGGATGTACCTGAAATAATTTGACTTCTAGAAATTATGCTAATTACAATGGTCTTATTGGTGGGATTTAATTTAACTAATCGAATTAGAATATCTAAGTTCTCGCTCTCGTTCTTCTCTCTGCAATTACATTCTCACACTGCAAACTCACAAAAACCGTTTTGATCGCGCCGATTTAACTTATATGGACCGCAAATTCAGCGATTTAAGGTTACCGACGATTCCTTCTCTGCTTTCAGCGACTGTAACAGCGACAGATCCGGCGAGTTTCCAACAACTTCCTTCCCGAGCCGACGACTCTTCCTTTGCGACGAGAACAAGGAGCTGATCGCTTCTTCCGGCGCGATTAAACCGCTCGTCAGGGCTATTAGATACAGAGAGATCGAGCTCAAACGAGAGAGACGAAGATGGAAAATATCTTTATTCATTATGATTCCGTTACAATGTAACTAACATTTCATCTATATATACAGAGCTCTTAACCGGTATAAACCACATTTAACCAGCATACAATGTATATGATGATCTAATAAGAGCATCTCCAACAAGCCTCTTCATTTTTTGTAGGGTCCACCTTCAAAAAAAGGTTGAAGGGGTGATTTTTCAATGGTGATCTTCAAATTTTTTTTCTTGAAAGTTTATATTTTACATTTTAGTCCTCAATTTCAGTAATAGTTTATTATAGTCATTAAAATTTTATAAATTAACAGTAAACACAGTAATATTTATTATTGACATAATTAGTAAAAATATTTAATTATAACATCAAATTACTTATAATAAAAGACAAAAAAACATAAAAACATAAAATTACATATAATAATAAACATAAACAATTCAAATTACAATATATATATATATATTAAAAGTACAAAACTAATCAATACGATTATTTCCGTAATGCTTCCAAATATGCTCAATCAAAGCATTTTTAAGTGCTAAATGAGCATCCTTATTTTTTATTCGAAGATTACGTGCTAAAAATTGTTGAAAACGCATATCTTCGTTTATGGCCATCTCAACATTTATTGGCGGAGCCGGTCTTGCATCTCGAATCGGTGCATTGATATCTCGTTCATCTTCAATTATCATGTTATGCATTATAATACATGAAGTCATTATATCATGCAATACCTCTTTCTTTATTCTCAATCAATTTAACCAGTGGCGTTGGTGGTTCAAATTCGTCACAACGTCCTATTGGATCGAAGAAAGCAAAACTTAAAAGAAAACTTTCTGAAGGTAATATTTCATCTATGGATAATGTGGTTTCAGCAAATGAACAAATCCTAGATTTCTTGAAATAAAGTGCATCATCTAGAGAAAAAAACTTATGAGATGGTTCAGTTACATATGCAAAATCAAGCAAAAAAAGTAGCTCTGGAAGAAATGGAGGCTGAAAATAAAATCCTATTGAAAAAATCTAAACTCCATTGATGATATTAACACTCGCGAGTTTATCCGAGCTGAACAAGCAAGAATCATACAAAAAAGAACTCAGCAACTACAAACCGAAGAGAATGCTCAAAATTCATATCGAGAATACTTTGGTGATTTTGGAGGTTCAAGACCAAATTTACCTTAATATTAGTAATATATATTCAATGTGTAATTTTTCAGCTTATGGATTTATCTGAATATTAGTATTGTAAGATATATTTTAATGTGTAATATTTCAGTTTATGTAACTTTTATTTGATGTAAAATATTATGATTGTAATATAATTTTGTATTTGTGTAAAATTTTCCAAAATATAATGTGTGAAATAATATGTTTATATTTTGTTTTTATTGAATATTAGTATATATTGGTATATAATATTTATTAATATATTATTATTATTTTAAAATAATTTTATAAGACCAAAATCATAATATTTAAGTTTCAATATAATTATAATAGTAGAATGCCAAATAAGAAACAATAAGTACACAATCATTAAACATATATAAATAGAAGGACTAAAGTGAAAAGTAAACATTGTTTTAAAGGCATGTACAGTGCCCCTTCATATTTGGAGGTGTACTGTTCACCCCTTTAAAATTTGAAGAGATAAAGGGCTGTTGGAGTACAAAAACCTTTAAAAAATGAAGGGATGAAGGGCTGTTGGAGATGCTCTAAAGGCGTTAAAATCGGGAATACCGACGGTTAAAGAGAACGCCGCATCCTCCGGTTATCGCAGATCGAAGACAACAAAACCGCGATCGGGAGATGCAGAGCGATTCCTCCGGTGGTGGCTCTATCGCAGAGAACTAAGAGTCGAGCTAAGCTAAAGGCTGAGGCGTTGATTGAGCTTCTCAGGCAACCAAGACAACAACACAGTTTGTGAATATCTCCTAGTCTATATTTGAGAAGTGATTGGCCACATGTCTTCTCTACAATCGTTTTCACAAAAAAAATTGTAACATCTAAACTATTAAAACTGAAGTACAAATTGTATTTACCCCTTAAAGTTGCACAAATATTACAAAGGAATGCCATTGGTGTTAAAACACTGTGTTTTGTATTTAAATTGAACCGACGTCGATGTTACTAAACCGACACGTTGAACTTAAACCATTCAATTGTTGTGATAATTACAAAACCATTTCAAGGCTTTAGTCATTCATTCTTTTCCAAAATTTAAACCGGAATAGATTATATTTTATTTTGACTCAGTCAGGTATACACACAATCATTTTTAAACCAATGGCCAGGTATACACAGAATCAAAACACAAAAGTTACGTGTTTATACATATAATCATTTCTAAACCATCACAAATAGAACACATGTGCGGGTATTATACACATGTTTATTTTTGAAAATAAACACATGTGCGGGTATTATATACATTACTTTTCTAATTATAATAAAATTTTGAAAATAAGTATTTACTTTCTTTCAATGTTTATTTTTGTTTAACTATACCAATAAGTCACATCGAATTCTTTTTTTAAATTACATTCAATTGGAGTAAGTATAGTGAAGTTATTTTGTCTCTTAGTTATATATTTGTTTCATGAATTTAACTGTTTCACTTTATATATTTTCTTTTAAAACTAATGATTTATGCGATGTAAAATAACCACTTATTCATTATAACTAAACATATTTTAAACCAAGTAATAGATACTATGAAATTATCGTTACTATTTATACTTTTTTGTTAACTCTGGTGAATCTCTCTAACAATGATCAAAGTCGAACCAATGTCTTCATCTCCCTTTCCATCTAGGATACTTTACCTAAAGCAAGAGACATAAACTTTAAAAGATCAAGATCTAGACCCCTAAAAAAAGATATCTGAGATTAACAAAAGAGAAAGAAATATCAAAATACATCGTACGGAATAAGAATGATTTTCAAAAGAAAGATTAAATTCGGCGGAAGTAGAACTTTATTTAGGTTCTCCAAAGTAAGAGAATGATAGGAATGATAATCAGCTCTGAACTTGGTTGACCATTTCACTTCAAAATCATCAACACGCTAAAGCGAAGAGTGGACGGATTATAGATCAAAACTGTTCATAATTAAAAAAATAAAATAAAAAGATGGTAACTGGCGGCAAAAGCTACTAGCTATTACTTTCAACTATTATTAACAAACCTATTTTAGATAGAAGTTGGTGAGAACTTGGAAGAGAGAAACTTTTATCTTATTACTATTTTATACATATACACGTTTATTACAATCTTATATGCATTATTGTATTTCAAACTAAGTTAACCATGATATTAAAATAATTGATCAGAATTTGAAGTAGATATTACTGACTAAATTATAAAATATAATTTTACAATAATTTTATCATACATAATTAAATTACTATATATTTATTATATTACTGAATAAAATTTAATTTTGTGTATTAGATATTTACATTTTTATTTTATATATACATATTTAAATTATGTAAATTGGAAATTATAGTAGTTTAGCATACATGTAAATTTACATGTAGATGATGAATACATTTTAGTGAATCTAATCTATTAAAAGGGGAGTACAAAATTAGATTAATCCTTAGTTTTCCATTAAAATTACATTGCCATGCCACTAAGATATTAAATGAAGCTATATTTAAGTATGATTGTTTTTTCCTAATTTAAATAATATATTTAAACATTTAATATCTTTTCCTAATTTAAATAATAGATTTCCTTAATAAAATCTTAACCAAAATAGATTTCCTAATACATTTTGTATTAACATATTAAATATTTTTAATATTTATTAGTAACAAATAATAAATAAAAAAATCAAACATCATAATCAATTTATATAATATATAAAAAAATAGAAAATAATTTATTTATATATTATTAGCATAATGCTTTCATAATATAAATTCAATTAGTTCTAAATATAAGATTTGTTTATATGATACACTGTGATATAATAGACGATTAAATCACAAAATATAATTATTTTAAATTAATAAATAAAATTGTTATGTTTTAAAATGTTATATTAACAATTATGTAATACATTTTAATTTACAAATCTATATATAGTATACAATTAGTACACAAAAAAACTAAAGTGAAAGAAAATATTTATACAGTCACAGATCAAGCTCTAAAAATAAACAAAAACAATGCAAGATTATTTTTCTTTAACAAGTTTATTTTAATAGAAATTATAGTTCCAAATATTTTTATATACTTTATGTATTAATTTTTTTTGTTTTTATGGGATGCTAAGATTTTTGAATTAAAAAAATTTATGACTCCCCTCTATATTATTTTAATTAGGAAATTTAAAATTTATATCATAATATTTTATTGAAATTTTAGTTTAAATTTTTATTATAACTGAAAAGATTATTTTTCAATCTAAATTTATATTTAAGTATTACAAATACATCATTTATTATTAAAAGAAAATAAAAACAAAAAAAAATACCCGCCCGGTCGGGCGGGTCAAAATCTAGTGGCTATTAAGATTAATGACATGTCATATGGTTAAATATGACATGGACAATTACATTTAATGCTGATATATATTTTTGGAAATCTTTTTAGAGTATGACAATAACTCATATATTATATTTAATATTGATTTATATTTTTGGTAAACTTTGTTGAATATGGTAATAACTCATAAATCATCACTAAAATAAATATATTCAAATATGACATTTTGAATTTCGAAATATTATATAATTTTACTTTTATAATTATAAATTTTTTATTATCTAAAATTTTCTAAATTTTCTGAATTTAAAAATAATAAATTGTAATATCATTAGTTTCTTTTAGATATCTACAAATTATATAAATATTATTTAGTTTTAATTTTTGATAACTATACAATTTTATATGATTTTTAGCAATTTTGTACAAGTTGATTTAATAGATTTAACCAAATGAAATAAATATTTTTTTTATCTAAGATTTTAACTTTATACATATACATATATATTCTTAAATATAATTTAAAATAAAAATATATTTTCTCTTAATTTTATACTTAATTAATGATATTTATATTAATTATTGGTCAAAACAATAAAATATACAATATAAATAAATTACATTTTAAAATATAAATTTCAACTTTTAAAAAAATCATCACTACACATAGTGTAGGAAAACACCTAAATTAATAACTGTGACATGGTTACTAAAATTGATGACATGTCTTATAGATTAATATGATATGAAAAATTATATTTAATATTAAATTATATTTTTGGTAAAGTTTTTAAAATATGGTAATAACTCATATATTACATTTATTGTCGATTTATATTTTTGGACTTTTTAAAAATACGGTAGTAAACTCATAAATCATCATTGAAATAAATATATTCAATTATGACATTTCAAATTTCGAAATATCATTTAAAAATATTTCAAAAATATATACATATTTTTAGAAAATTAAAAAATTAAATCATAAAATCAAATTAAATCGTAAAATCATTAGTTTCTTATATATATCTACAGATTTTATAAATATTTTTTAATTTTAATTTTTGACAATTATGCAATTTTATATATTTATTTAATATATTAAATTAAAATAAATAGATAAAAAATATACTTAAGATTATAATTTTAAATATATACATGCACATTCTTAAATATAATTCAAGAAAAAAAACTGTTTTTATCTTAATTTTAATGTTCAGTTAAATCAAATTTATATTAAAATATTGATAAAAAAGAAAATTAATAATAATAATAAAAATTAAATATAATTTATATTTATTTATTAAAAAATATTTTAAAATTTTTTTACTGCAGGAAAACACCTAGTTTTATGTACAGATACTTGGTTCATGACTTCACCATCGGAAGTGATCAATGTAATGACACCTTCCAGTGATTTGGGCTTTTACTAATGGGCCTTTATTAAGCAATCTCAAATGCCTTGATAATTAATAATAGACGGGCAATCAGAAACAAATTCGTCAGGTTACCCTTTATACTTTAATGGTCACACTCATGTCCTAAATTTATAACGTAACTAGTTGAACTGAGTTTGTATACATAAGAGAGAAACCATGTTCAGCTTTGTTAACTCAACTTAGTAAAAAATAATCTACGTGAATGTAATGAAATTACATATATAATTGAACGTTGCCATGCTCATTGTAAACGTGTAACTCTTTAGGAAATAGGAGATTCGGATACATCTATTCTTTTTTTTTGGTCTAAAAAAGGTGGTTTTACCTCTTTGCCGGGAACCCAAGGATTGTAAATAATCCCTCCCACCGTGAGTTGAATCCGGATGGCGGAAATCACAGCCGTAACCCCTTTACCACTAGACCAACTCAACGTTGGTTACATCTATTCTTAACTTACCCTACAAACTATTTACGTAACTAATGGTCCGTCAAATGTGTTTAGACAAAGAATGTATGCGATTTTCACATCAAATTGAGTTTTAGGAGATAAAATATGAATGATTTAGAAACAAGATCCCTGGAACCAAACAAGATAACAACAACAACAAAACATCAACAGATTCTTGGACATACAGTAATGGAGAATAACACCAAAATAAATGCAATAAAAAGGAATATATCCCATATTGGTTAGAGATGGTACTAACTTAATTAATTTTCTCACTAAGACATGGTAATACTACTAATTGATTGCTTTAATATCGAGTGTATTCCTAGACAGTCTCCTGAGTAAGTTATATCCATAAGTTTGATAGCATTTAATTTTTTTTTTTTGAAGCATGTGATATGTTTGTATCAAAAAAAAAAAAAAAAAAAAAAAAAAAAACCATTTTGATTATTCGAAGAAAACATGCTCGACCACATGTAGAAAACACGAGTTTTAAAAACTTATCAATCCTTGTGAGCTGTGAACTAAAATCACATCTTCAACGGTGCTGATAATAAGTTCAAAAGTATGGCCAATAAATATCTGTTTCCTATCAAAACAAATATCAGTAGTGTTGACAAATGACAATACATTAGCTGTTAAATTTATATGATGATAAATGATTCGCTATAAATGATAAACAAAATCTTATCTTTGTATTGTGACGACTGAAGAACAGGCCACTAGTTTCTCACCCATTGGCTCCTACACTCTTTACCATTTTTTTACTGTTGGTCAACGTCTATATATGGCTTTAAATACTTATTCTTGGGTTCACCAACCAATAGGATTGTGTTATTTAAGATTCAGTATCTTTTAAAAAGGAAACAAAATATTATCTAATTATATTATACTTTTAAAATAAAAATTAAATAAAAATTATACTAATCACAAAAAAAAACTTTTTAATCTAAAAAAAATATTTTCAAAAAATATTTTTAACGCTCCCAAGTCCCAACAAACATTAAATCTTAGACTTTTGGATAAATCTTAAATTTTAAGATTTATCCAAAAATTTCGGATTTACCCAAGGGTTTAGGATTTACCCAAGGGTTTAGGGTTTAGGATTAGGATTTAGGGTATAGTTTTTTGTTGATTATGTTATAAATAGTTTTTTTTAAATCAAAGTTTTATAATTTATCCAAAGGTTTACTAAAAGATTTAGGGTTTAACATTTAGAGATTAGTGTTTTTTGTTGGTATTAATTTATTTTTTGAAAAAATATTTATTTTTTGCATTTTAGTATTATTTTATTTATTTTTACTTTATTTTATTTACTTTTACTTTATTTTATTTATTTTTACTTTATTTTTATTTTTAAAACGTAATATAATTTGACAATATTTTATTTCTTTTTTTAAATGATGTCAAATTTGAAATAACTAAATCCTATTGGCTGGAGAACCTAGAGGTTCATAGTAGGAGGTGAACCCAAGAATAACTCGGCTTTAAATACTAACTTTAATTCACACAGCCGACACATTATCTCCCTCATTCAGTTTTTTTCTTAAATTTAATATTGTTTGTTGGGTCTAAAGTTTAATATATTCTCGGGTCTAAATTAATAGTATAGTTTGATGACTATGATTAGTTCTTTTTCTCAGATCAGTCTATAAATGATGTTCCTAACCAGTACATGAGAACAAAAATCATCTACAGTATTTGGGGAACACATGTGTTTCACGAACACATAAAGTCTCTCTGTTTCTTTGTGTTTCACGAACACATAAAGTCTCTCTGTTTCTTTTCCTTTCCTTTTAAGGAACATTGTCTCTCTGTTTCCTTTCCTGTTTAACTTTCACAAGAGAGAAAACAAAACAATAAAATGAAGGAATCATTCAAAGTGTGTTTCTGTTGTGTAAGAAGCTTCAAAGTGAAAACAAGCGAGCCACCTCAAGAAATCAAGAAACTCTTCGATGATTACTCCGGAGACGGCAGGATGTCTGCAGATGAGATGCTCAGGTTCGTGATCGAAGTTCAAGGAGAAAAACACGCAGACACGAACTACGTGAAGGATATATTCCACAGGCTCAAACATCACGGCGTTTTCCACCCTCGTGGGATTCATCTTGAAGGGTTCTACCGTTATCTCCTCAGCGATTTCAACTCTCCTTTGCCCCTTTCAGGAGAGGTAGTGTTTTAGGACTAATATCTGTTTACTTTTGCGAGATGTTTTGGTTTACTTGTGTGCTTATGGTTTTCAGGTTTGGCAAGATATGAATCAGCCTTTATCACATTACTTCTTGTACACGGGACATAACTCTTACTTGACTGGGAATCAACTCAACAGCAGAAGCAGCACCGAGCCTATTGTGAAAGCTCTGAGAAGTGGAGTTCGTGTCATCGAGCTTGATCTATGGCCTAACTCTTCAGGAACCGAAGCTGAAGTTCGTCATGGCGGGTTTGGATCTTGAATCACTCATTGTTTTAGTACCCTTTAAGAGAAGAAGTCAATAAAACAGTTTCTTGATTAGTTATGCTGTTTGGTTTCAGGACGTTAACAAGTACTGAAGATCTCCAGAAATGTCTTAACGCGGTAAAGGAGAACGCGTTTGTTGTGTCGGAATACCCTGTTGTGCTTACTTTAGAAGATCATTTGCCTCCAGATCTTCAGAAGAAAGTCGCTAAGGTAAGATTCTGATAAATCTTGGTATATTGTTTAGAGAACACACTGAGCTTTTGAGTGATGTTTTGTAGATGGTGAGCAAGACTTTTGGAGGAACATTGTTTCGATGTACCACCGATGAATATACAGGGTGTTTTCCTTCACCAGAAGCACTGAAGAACAAGATCTTGATCTCAACAAAGCCACCAAAAGAGTATCTTCAGACACAAGTCTCTCTAGGCTCAACAACAGATGAATCCGTAAAAGCTAAAGTAAGAATAACAAAAAAAAAAAAAAACTAAAGTAATCATTAGTACTCTTCTTAAAGGGTATATTCTGATGGTTTTGTGTTGTGACAGAAAGTGAAAGATGCAGAAGAACTGATTCAAGATGAGGATGAGGAGACTGTAGCCATCGAATACAGAGACCTGATTTCGATTCACGCTGGGAACCGCAAAGGAGGAATGAAGAACTGCTTGAATGGGGATCCTAACCGAGTCATACGGTTAAGCATGAGCGAGCAGTGGCTAGAAACTCTGGCTAAAACCCGTGGACCGGATTTAGTGAAGTTCACACAGAGGAATATTCTGAGGATATTTCCCAAGACTACACGTATTGACTCATCAAACTATGATCCTCTCGTTGGATGGATTCATGGTGCTCAAATGGTTGCCTTCAATATGCAAGTAAATGATTTAGACAGTCTCCCCTCTTCACTATAAACATAGATTTAATAGAGAGGGAAGATTAGTAAGTAATATACCAATGTTCTAAAAATCGGTATAGACAGCACCTAGGCGCTAATTCTCTACAAAATGTTTGACAACCTCCTAGTGATTTTTTTTTTAAATTGACACCAACTATACTTGGTTTTTGTATAAATGCAGAGTCATGGGAGGTTCTTGTGGATGATGCAAGGGATGTTTAAAGCCAATGGTGGATGTGGTTATGTGAAAAAGCCTGATGTTTTGCTCTCCAATGGTCCTGGAGGTGAAGCTTTTGACCCTTCCAGTAAAAATCTCCAGATCAAGACAGTTCTTAAGGTTTCTTCATTGTCTCTGATTATGATTAGCTCCTTTTCATCCGTTTCTTGAGACGCAAGAAACGGTTATAGCTTTCTGTATATGAATGTGGTGTTAAATTAGGTGAAGATCTACAACGGAGAAGGATGGAATATGGATTTCTCTCAAGATCATTTTGATCGATACTCTCCTCCAGATTTCTACGCAAGGGCAAGTCTCACTCATATGACAGCTGAATTTAACCTAAAGAATTTTTTTTGAGAGACCTATTAGGTTTCTTGTCTGGCAAGTCACCTGACTTTCTTAGTCTTGTTTTCATTACAGATCGGAATCGTAGGAATACCTCTAGACACAACAAGTCACAGAACAGAAACAGATACGGACGAATGGTTTCCGGTTTGGGATAAAGAGTTCGAGTTCCCATTGCGTGTTCCCGAGTTAGCGCTTCTGTACATCATAGTGAAAGACTATGATAGTAACACTCAAAACGATTTCGCCGGCCAGACCTGTCTTCCATTGTCGGAGATCAGACCAGGAATTCGTGCCGTCCGGCTCCATGATCGTGCCGGAGAGGTCTACAAGCACACCAGACTGCTCGTGCGGTTTGTCTTGGAGCCTCGTTAGTCGTTTCGCAGTATGATGTTCAATCATCATGACGTATATCAATTGAATAAAGTGTCGGCAAGTTTAAGCCACGTGCTAGTAAAAGAATATAGGAAATAAATTATTAAAATCAGCATTACCATAATGTGATTTTAGTTTTCAACAATGTGTTGTTCAATCTCAAACGGTTGATAAATAATACTCTCTTCATTTTTTAAAGAGTGTCGTTGTCACACAGATTAAGAAAGTTGTTGAAATATACGTAAGTTGTAATTAATTATACATCTTTGACCAATAGTATTTTAGATAAATAAAATTATTTATAAAATCAATGCAGTTTGCAATTAATTTTCAGCTGAAAATTAGTATAATTTACATTGGAATTGTAAAGTGACATTCTTTATGTAACAAGAAAATGAGCTCAGAATGACACTTATTATGAAACAGAGGGAGTATTTGTTCAGATGTTGATATTGCGGTAACTACTAATACAATAATACCAATTGCTTTCATTATGGCAAGTGGCAAATTTCATGATGCCATTATGGCAAATTCATACTAAAGCAACTTTGTTATTATGGTAAGTTTCACTAAAGTCTTACGGATAGAAATTGACATTAAAAAGTTTCATATAAATTACGGATATTCCCTGCATGGCAGGCCCAGATGCTTAAATCGAATAAAACGATTTTTGGGAATATATAAATCTATGATATCTAAATCAAACCGAGTCCAAATCCGAAACTAAACCGAACCAATCCCAAAATATGCATAGAAAAAGAACGGTGCCAAAAATATGAAATATCGGTGAAAGTGATAGAACCGAATCAAAGTAACTCTGATCCACTGCTTGCAAGAATCCGTTGTGGAGAATGGAGATCAACTCTCTCTTGGGACGTGAGCTACCCATAGTGTCCTCTCTGACCCATTCAACACAAATGCGAAGCTGTTACAATTGCTTGACACGAATTTTGCCAAATGATACAAATCCAGGAGATGCAAAAAAAAAAAAAGTTATAAATGTTATTTTAGTAAGCTCAAAAATCACTGTAGTTTGATGATTCTTCACATGTTACGAATCGTTCTGATAACAACGAAACCGATGCCCCCTTTTTCGTTCGTATCTTGAAGTATCTAGAGACACCACAATATTTGAGGAAGACTCTCTTCCCCAAGCACAATGATGTTAGATTTGTGGTGTGTGACTGTGTGTAGTACTGACTTTTCTTATGTCTTATATATCCTTCTATGTTCAAACTTTCTTTTCTAGTGTCTTGTAATGTAACCAGACTTGTATGATCATATATATATATAGCAGGGGTATGTTGATGCTCCTCAGTCCTCACCATCTGCGTAATCACGAGTGGGAACAATTCCGTGAAGGTAAAAAAAATATCAATGTTTGCATATCCATCTCCAGTTAGATTTGCTTTGCTTATTTCATCTTTAGAGATATGATATGATACACAAAGAAGCTGGTGTGGAGATATATGAATCAAACTACTAACTTTCTTTGTTGTAGTTAAGGCTGTGATGTTGTTGTTTCAACTTTTGTTTTGAAAATGATAACCTTGTAGGTGTGACGCTGAGGGAAAAGGCACCAAACTCTGAGGGTTACATTGGTTGATGTGGGTTTAGACTTTAGACAAGGTACTTCCTCTCAAATTCGGTTATCTCAGTAGTCGTGTCTTTTTTTGAACACTTTGTTTTACAAACTTTATGCATGGGATTGACTTTTGTTCGATGCAGAGTGTTGTTGTTGATCAAGTGCTTAGTCCAGGAGTTAGAGTCATGGGAGCCAACCGTGATTTAGGTACTGTTAATCTCTCATTTGTCTTCATTTCACTCAGGAAAACATGTCACCTGAAGATATTCTACTCGTTAAGTTAATGGTCATACAGATCACACACAGGTCATGTGAAACGGTCTCCTGCACGTGTAGCAGATCCTCCTCCTCTCCAAGCTTTATTCTCAGACGCTTCATTCTAGATTCTTCACCCAAAGTGAACCAACTTACTTATGGGCCAAACCAAAACTAACCTCAACCTCCTCTCTTGTTCTTTTCTTCTTCTTTTCGGCCTTGCGTTGATATGATTGGTGGATGACGTGCTGCCTACGTATCAGATTGTTCCGACCTCTAAGCCAAGGGAAGAAACAGGGATGTATTGGGGGATACAAAGTACGATATGCATCACACCTAAGTTCAGTATTCAATGAATTAGCCTACAATGAATTGCCCTTTCGAGGTACTCTGCTCTTCATATCATATTTCCTGAATGACCTTATATTTACTAATACCAAGCAGGGTGTTTATAACTTTTGATGCAAGTTGGCTTTTGAGTTTTAACTTTTGAATATAACTAGAGCTTAGAACCTCGTGTTTGTACTTTCTCAGTAGTGATAATTTTCTACTCTAATGAATTTATGCATACTTTTGAATGTGCTTTTATATTTGATTTAGTTGTCCAACAAGTTTATTATACCTTCACGAGGTTATAGCAGAAATCTGATGAATACGTTGGGTTCACATGGTTTCATCACTTTCTCCCAAATGATGTTTACTCTTTATATGCATTGTCTGAGCATTCTTTACAATTTAATAATCTATTTGAGCTTAGACCGAGATTGAGTTATACATCTCGAGATCTCTGTGTAATCATGAACCCTCGTTCGAGTAAGTGACTCCACAAGCTATCTCCTATATACAGAACGAGAGAGGCCAACTCTAAACTCCAAACCAGAACTCTTCTTATTCTCTCTCTTAAAACTCCAACTTATAGGAGACAATGAAGTTTTCTTGCTCAAAACCAGTGTTGCTCATTTTTGCAATCCTTCTCTTGCTCATTGTTGCTCAAGAAAACAGAGTCGCTGCAGGACAGCCATGTGACCCTATGCAGCTTATTCCATGCGAGGAGGCCATACATAATGGCTCTAAGCCGCCGGATACTTGTTGCACCAGGCTGAACCAGCAACAGCACTGTGTATGCCAGTACATGAAGAACCCTAATTTCAAATCTTTCCTTGACTCACCAAATGCTAAAAAGATTGCCACTGATTGTCATTTTCCTAAACCCAACTGCTAGTCTCTCCTCATCTCCAATCTTGTGTTTTTCTTGCTATAATGGATTTGCTGTCGTTTTGTGTCAAAGTTGATATCCATCATGTTTAATGGTTTTCTTCATGGTTTCCTACTTTGGTTAATGATTTTTCTGCATGTGTTTGTCTTCAAAAGATCTCACTTTTTGAGACATAAATCTCAGATTTAATAATAAACTAGATCTTGACCCGTGCGACCGCACGGGTATTAATTTTCTGTTTTATTTTTTTATTTATTTATACTAAATGATGTATTTGTAATTTGATTATTTAAAATTAACTACGTTAGGGATGTGTATTTAGATACCCACTGATTCGGTTAAAAATCTATTTAGATTTGAGATTTTCGAATTTGATTCGGGTCTTTACGGGTTCGGTTCAGATACGGATAACCCGTTTGATTATTTTTAATTTTCAAAATTTATATATACTTTAAAATTCTCAAAACATATAAATTTGAGTAATGCAAGCCAAAATACTTAAACTAAAAAAAAATAAAAAACTTGTTGAATTTCAATATTTAAATGGAGAATAAATATATATTTTAAATATTTTTGGTGTTTTGATTATTGTTTATCTACTTTATATGTTTATTTTGACTATTTTTTATATTTTCAAATAGTTTAGACAATTTTATATTGACAAAAAAGACAACTTTAAAATAGCATTAATTGTTGAAAGAAAAAACAAAATACATTAATCTAACTGAAAAAATAAGCATTAAAATAGGAAATAAAAAAACATATTAATTTAACTGAAAAAGACAAACATTAAAGTAGGAAAGAAACAAAACAACATTAATTTAACTGAAAAAGACAAAGATTAAAATAGGAAATTCAATTTAATTCTCGATGGCATGCCATTGTAAATAACTTCAAAAACTTTGGGGTATTTTAAAAGAGTACTTCTCTTTTAATAATATAGATATATGGCTGATCTATACTATTATTTATAAAGTGATTTTGCTTATTACTAACTCCTATTATTTATAAAATGATTTTGCTTATTTATCATGTTCTCCATGATTTTAGGTAATTTTGCTTATTTATTAAAGTTTAAGAAGAACAATTAATTTTTATAATATTATTATTTAAAAATCTATCTTATTATATATATACCACACATGTACATATTTTAAGATATTCTAGATGATTAATTATTAAATATATATTAACAAATTCTGATAGTGATTTTTGCTTAGCTATACTATTATGATCTATTATATATATACTATTATTAATTATCTTTCTAACTTATATTTATATTGTGGATGTAAATACAAAATATTAAACCTACCACATGTGTGTATATACAGAAAGTGCATGTTACGTTAATTTCAATGTGAGCCACTTCCTTTGATACAGATAAAAGTATTTTTATTAGTGAAAAAGCATGCCATATTTTTGAAACCAACTACTTTAGTTCTTATAAATAATTTTAAATCAGAAAACAATAGATACATATTAAGATGTGAACAGCTAAACAATTATTTTCGTTGAGATAGGTTTCAGTAGTTAGCATACACAATCCTTAATAAATAATTTTATTTATTATATATATAATTAACTATAAAATTTATCATAATAATAAATTAGTATTACTTATTTTCTTTCAAAAATTAAAATTAAATAAATATTAAAATAAGTTTGTGTATATTTAAGTAAACCAATGAAATACTTTTTGTTTGTTTTATTTTATTTTATTTTTGGTAAAAGTGGTAAGAAAATTGTTTGTTTTGTTTTTATTGTAGTGTTTAGTTTACTTAATTTTTAGCAGTTTTATCACCTTATGTATGTCACGGCTTTAAAGAGGAAATATGAAATGAAAGAGATGAAAGTTCGTCTTATTTAATTTATTGCGTAAAGAATGTTGGATATGTAGTTAAGGTTTTATAGTTTTGTTGAGTAATCTAAACTATTAAAACTAAAGTACAATTAGTATTTCACCATAACTTTTCCTAAATAATTACAACCATATGCCATTGAGCTAAAACTATTAATTTATCACAATTAATTATTATCACCAAAGTAAAAGTAATCAATTCTTTCTTTAACCACTCGCTCCACAATATACGTTACCATAGTCATTATTATTTAACATTTTATCGTAAATTACTATATCAAATAAATCATAATAATCATTAAGTCAGTTTTTTTTTTTTTTGAAAAAAGGGCTTTCAATCATTAAGTCAGTTTCAACGTATTGTTCTCATATCTCTCACTATACAAATGTATTTGTTTTCATATATGCTGCAAATAAACTAAAGCTTTTCTTAGAAATTTACACTAAATTAAAAACAATAGCTGACATATCTCATTAATAGCTTACACATTATATAATTGAAAATGTTGTATTACGATATGCACAAACTATTGTTCTCATATCTTTTAATATACATAGCGGTTGTAGTTTATATAATTGAAATATCACATTAATAGCTTATACACTTTAAATTTTATATCACAAACTATAGTTAGCAAATGATGTATTCAATTTCAAAAAAGTTCCCGTACGGTATGCACAACTATGGCAACAACCCACAATATGGAAAAGATAAAAAGGAAAATCAATTTTAAACTTAACTCCCACGTTTTTCTGAAAATATCGGTTTGATTCATTTAAATTACAAATATCTTTATTATAAATGTTTAGGAGATACTGCAATCGTGTTGTTCTATCCAATAGAAATATCAATATAATTAAATCAGAATCCCTTTTATAGATTTGCCCCTGATTTTCCTTGGCATATTACTTTTTGTGCCATCAGATTTGTTTAAAAAAATAAAAATTCATTAAGGATACAAGAGGAAATGAAAAAGAAACCACATAAACAACCAACTAACTCACGTTACATTTTTATTTATGACCTGTATTATCGCATTTGAACCAATTAAACCAGTATTAATGGGATAATAAATATGTCTTCGTGCTCTCATGGACCAAATGATATTAGATTGTTGGGGGGTTTTAATGTTCTCATGTTCTCATCCATTATTAGATTAGATACCAACAAATTGACTTTTCCACACGTAAGGCCAATGCACACAAATGAAAAAGAATCTGCAAATTTATCATTTTATTATGTTTTGTTAATGACATCATAGAACGAAATATATAGGAATTCAAATATATATGCCCATTGGTAAAAATTTTTGATAAAGAGAAAGAACTAAAACAATGATGTTCGTTCTTAATATATGTCATGTAAATTGATGCGTAAAACATTTAACCCTAAAGCTTACCACTCGAATACCAAAAACTAATATACCCACTTAAAAAAGTATATATATATATGCCCACTTAGTGTATATCATATAATATCATTTTACAACCAATAAATCCCTATCATTAGAATCAAACTCTTAAATAAAACGCAAAATCACCCCATTCAAAATTCAAAATAAAAAATCATCAAATCCAAAATTTTGTTAAACTCGAATAATATTTTATTTTTGTCAAGAACTCGAATAATATTATTTTCTGTTTCAAAAATAGTGTTTTAAACAATAACGAGGTATATGCCAAGTAATATTCGTTATTCACCAGTTATTAATTAGTAACAAAACCTTATACATCATACCGAAATTTCCTCCCAACAAACCAGAATTTCTTTAATTTTTTTGTAACTATTATCTAACCACTAAGTTAGAATAACCTATGTTATATAATGATATATAAATTAAATTTATTTAACTTCTTAAAAAAATACAGAAAATGTTATATTTTTACAAAAAAAATACAAACCCACAAACCCACATTATATATGCGGGTCAAGATATAGAATGAAAAAAATGATTACAAAGATACGAGCATGTGATTACAAAGAACCGAGCGTATACCGGATCAACTTTTAAATTGATATTATTTTATAAAATAGATTTTGACTAAAATTTATACACAAATATAATTACAAAGAAAAACAAAAATATGAACATTATTATTTTTTTCTAAAAAAACAAAAAATATACCCGCCCTTCGAAAGGGCGGGTCAAAATCTAGTTCCTATTTAAATCAGTCATAATTTTGCTTATATATTTGACCTGATACACTCTTAAAAACCTGCTTTATAGCAATAGAAACATTCCCAGTTAAGTCAACCTCATATTTTTACATATATTTTAGTGTGATACACTCTTAACAACTTGACTTATAACAAATAATTTGTTATATAATAAAAGAATAATACCACCAATAACAACCCTACGATCTCGACATAAATCTAACTATTAAATATAGTTTTATTGCATATTCTATATCAATTTATCACCCTATATATATAAGTATTTTCCCATTCAGTACTCACCGAAAAATACATACACCTAAATGGCAACCAACAAAAGTGCGACGCCTAAATAGATGTAAGCTTCCTCTGTTGTGTTGTGTTTCCTCTGTACTTCCTCTTATCTCAATTGTATATACCACATCTATATTATTAAAACTGAAGTAAAAATTAGGTTTGTTTGGAAACTTAGATTCATTTTTTTAAAAAATGTTTATTTAGAAATTTCGATAGCAGTTTAAAAAATAGGTTTGTTTAAAAACATAAATACCATTTTAAAATAAAATGTCTATTTGGAAACATAAATAATAGTATAAAAATTATATAATGTTGTTTAAAATATAGATAGCAGTGTATTAAGAAAAGAATGAACTATGTTATTAAAAAAATTGGGAATCTATTATTTTATGAGAAACTATCTATTTAGGTCAACTTTAAAATATACGAAAATATGTTAATCTAAATATCTAAAATATCATTTGTCAAAATATCATAAGACAAAATTTAAACTTTATATATATATATATATATATATATATATACTTCAAATCAAAATAATATTTAAAGCTGATTTATATCAAAAATTGATTCAAAATATATATATATTCAAAGATTTATTTTTACTAAAAAAATTTCCAATAAACATTATTAAAAAATGTTTTCAATATATATAAGAAAAATACAATAAAAAGTCAAATTTCGTATATCAACTTAAATTACGATTTTATATTTCACATTAAATTTTTAAAATATAATATATGTGATTATTTATATAAGAGTAAATATAAAATACTATTAATTATATGTTTGTTGTGTTTTTAAAGGAAAAATAGATTGTGAAATAGGGGTGGGCGATCGGGTACCCATTCGGATTTGGTTTGGGTTTGTTTCGGTTTCGGGTTTTCGGGGTCAAAGATTTCAGTCACATTCGGATATTTCTAAATTTTGATTCGGATTCGATTCAGATCTTTGCCGGTTTGTTCATGTTCAGATAACTCATTTAAATTATTTTTAAAATTCATTATATATTTTAAATTTCTCAAAATATATAAACAAAATAATATATTACATATAAATTTGAATAACATATATCATAATACTTGAACTTAACATATAAGTGGTTTGATTTAAATATTTGGATAGATAATCAATAATTATTTTAATTATTTTGGTAATTTGAGTATACTTTAACTTTTAGATATTTACATTTGACTATTTATATATATTTTCAATTATTTAAACCAACTTATAAGTACCATATATATTATGGATATTTTTATATACATTAAATCTAAAAATAATATATATATATAAGTATACAAATCTATTTTGAATACATTTAGGTATCTAAAATACTTTGGTTCGGATCAAATTCGGTTTTAGTTCTGTTAATACCAAAATTTTGGTATTTAATCAATATTAATTCGGGTTTGGTACTTTTTTTGGATCGGGATCGGTTCGATTTTTTCGATTCAGGTTTTTGTCCAACTCTAATATTGACATGAAAACAATATATTTTATAAAAATATACACCCGCACAGGCGTGCGGGTCAAAATCTAGTTAATATTTAAAAGATGGGACTGACAAGAAAAATTATATAAAAATGATTAGAATCTATACTATTATTTGAGAAACTATCTATTTGGGTCAACTTTAAAATATACGAAAATATGTTAATCTAAATATCTAAAATATCATTTGTCAAAATATCATAAGACAAAATTTAAAATTTATATATATATATATATATACTTCAAATCAAAATAATATTTAAAGCTGATTTATATCAAAAATTGATTCAAAATATATATATATTCAAAGATTTATTTTTACTAAAAAAATTTCCAATAAACATTATTAAAAAATGTTTTCAATATATATAAGAAAAATATAATAAAAAGTCAAATTTCGTATATCAACTTAAATTACGATTTTATATTTCACATTAAATTTTTAAAATATAATATATGTGATTATTTATATAAGAGTAAATATAAAATACTATTAATTATATGTTTTGTTGTGTTTTTAAAGGAAAAAATAGATTGTGAAATAGGGGTAGGCGATCGGGTACCCATTCGGATTTGGTTTGGGTTTGTTTCGGTTTCGGGTTTTCGGGGTCAAAGATTTCAGTCACATTCGGATATTTCTAAATTTTGATTCGGATTCGATTCAGATCTTTGCCGGTTTGTTCATGTTCAGATAACTCATTTAAATTATTTTTAAAATTCATTATATATTTTAAATTTCTCAAAATATATAAACAAAATAATATATTACATATAAATTTGAATAACATATATCATAATACTTGAACTTAACATATAAGTTGGTTTGATTTAAATATTTGGATAGATAATCAATAATTATTTTAATTATTTTTGGTAATTTGAGTATACTTTAACTTTTAGATATTTACATTTGACTATTATATATATTTTCAATTATTTAAACCAACTTATAAGTACCATATATATTATGGATGTTTTTATATACATTAAATCTAAAAAATAATATATATATAAGTATACAAAATCTATTTTGAATACATTTAGGTATCTAAAATACTTTGGTTCGGATCAAATTCGGTTTTAGTTCTGTTAATACCAAAATTTTGGTATTTAATCAATTTTAATTCGGGTTTGGTACTTTTTTGGATCGGGATCGGTTCGATTTTTTCGATTCAGGTTTTTTGTCCAACTCTAATATTGACATGAAAACAATATATTTTATAAAAATATACACCCGCACAGGCGTGCGGGTCAAAATCTAGTTAATATTTAAAAGATGGGACTGACAAGAAAAAATTATATAAAAATGATTAGAATCTATACTATTATTTGCGAAGTGATTTTTTGCAATGGAGTTTGCACGTTAAAAATTAGAGTGGTTAATATCGATAATATTTTTAATGAATAAAATATATAATTAAGCTAAAAATAAAAACGAAAATTAATTAATTTGTTAGATAATTGATTAAAATTAATAATAGTAAGATTTATCCAAAATCTAAAAAATATATTTTAAAATATAAATATAATTCCTATATGTATGTTTTGTTGTTATCTGAAAATATCATAAAGTATATAATTAAATATTAATCAAATAAAATTCTTAATTTTATGAAATTGAAAATAGAATATTAATTGACTTTTAAGATTTATTTCTATATAATAAATAGGTGTACAAAGAAAATTTCAAAAAATTATAATTAATATGTAAGAATTTTCAAATGAAATAAAATAATAATTTACTATCATAGCCTTTTAGTTAGTAAAACATATATTAATTAGTAATTATAAAGTTGAAAACATAAAGTATATAACTAAATATTAATCAAATAAAATTCTTAATTTTATATAATTGAAAAGAGAATATTAAGTGACTTTTAAGATTTATTCTATATAATAAATATGTTAACCAAAAATATTCAAAAAATTATAATTAATATGTAAGAATTTTAAAACGAAATAATATAATAATTTATTATCATAGTCTTTAAGTTAGTATTACATATATTAATGAGTAATTATAAAATATTTAGTAAATATGAATTAATATAATAAAACCCAAACATAAAAACGAATTTAAGTTTTATGAAATCAGATAACTCATTAAAACTGATATAATAAAAAGTCTTTTTAAAAACAAAAAATAATAATTCATACACATATTTTGTTATTATCAATGAATATCTTTAATAAATATAAACAATTATATCTTTAATAAAGATAAACAAATATAAACAATTATTTCTATATATATATATATATATATATATATTATCATCTAAAAGAATATATTTTAATCATAAATAAAATTAGTTGCAAAAATATATAGTTAAAAATATTTCTAATCTATATATGAAGGATTTCAAGAAATTAACGCAATAATGAATATATATTTGATAAATAAATTTCATATATAAAATTATTTGATATTCTGTAAAAAAACTTAAAGATCATAAACAGTAAATTATCATGATATTTAATTAGTAATTGTAAAATGATTAGGCCCGTTTGCGCGGGCACAACATCTAGTAGTTCTATTAATAAGATCGATATAACATCCAGTTTCGATGACATTAATTACAAAATTTAGACTATTAATAAGGAGTTTCACCCCAAAAAAAAAACTATTTCTAAGGAATATTTCTTCTGGCTGCAGATACCATTTACACAATTTAATCTTTCTTCTTGCTGCAAATGCAAATAACCTTTGATCAAATTGGCATAAGCTAAGATTCTTATCTGATTCAATGCTTTTTCACTGAGAAAAATCGACCATTAACAATTGTGTCCATAACATTGCATATCGGATTCAAGGGTTAAGAAAAAACAATATATAATTAAAATGTAAATTATTATTTTACAATAAATATATTTTATACATGAGATCTCTAGTATAATAGGTTGGAAGTCTTACTCACATGTAAACCCTCGTAATATATAATATCGTATGTTATTTTACTTAGAAAAATAATTCAATACATCATTATATATAAGTACAATGATTTCTTATTTCTGATAAAAGAACTAAACGTATATGAAAGCCAAAAATAATCTATTAAAGACGATGAAAAGAATTACAAGCGAGGAAAATATATAGACCTTCAAAAGGTAATCAAGTATTATGGATTCAATTCGTTTCCTCCTTTTTGCAATTGGGTCCATTGAAAGGTAATTAACAATTAGGATTTTAAACTAGAATGAATGTGATATTCCTCTAGGCAGAAAATCCAAACCTGACACCATCAATCCTTCCATCTCTTCTCTCTCTTCTCCTCTGCTATGGCGTCTGAAATCACCTGGCAGAAGTCGTTCGTGGAGGCAGCATACACCTGCAATTGCGGCTCCTGCACACTGCTCGCCGTCAACTCCAGCGGGAAGGTCTATATTCAAGTTTTACAAGAGTTCAATACCCAGAGGTGACCTTCAACTGGAATGATGAGGACATCAGCGTGAGTTCTACATGTCCCTGTGGAGCTGTATTTAGGTTTGTTTGCTCTGAGTATGATAGCAATTTAACCATCTGTAATGCCTGAGAAGCCTTCACATCAAAGGTTTTAGCATTCTTCTTTGGATTAGATTTGGCTTATGATTATCTTTGAGAAATCTTGATTTTTGATTTGTCTATCTTATTGTGATTTGTACTCGTTGGTTTGGCTTATGATTATCTTTGAGAAATCTTGATTTTTGATTTGTTTATCTTATTGTGATTTGTACTCGTTGGCTTGGCTTATGATTATCTTTGAGAAATCTTGAATTTTGATTTGTCTATCTTATTGTGATTTGTTGTAAAAAAAAAAGAAATTCCAAACCTACAAGATAGGAAAATGTTCTAAGTATGTCATTTTAATTCTTTAGGCTTGATGTCTTGATTTGATTTTGTATAATATTTCTTTGTGTCAATCTTGTGCAGTTACAGAAAATTAACATCTTATTCCAAGATGCACACTTTATCTCTGATCATCAAAGTATTGATAATTTTGAGAAGAGTGAAGATCTTGAGGATAAACTTGAGAATCAATCTCGTATTGATAATTACGAGATTGGTATCAGAACAAGACAAAATATGTAAAGTAAAGTACCGTTGTATTGATTCAGAAAAGATTACAAGAGATAAACCCTAAACCCTTAACAACAAAAGTTGATTAATGATCTATGTATAATCAATATGTCGAATCATTAAAACAGATCAAAATTCTCTCTCCCAAGTTATCCAATTCCTAGTGATAGATTCACCAGTTTTAAATACTATCACAAAGACAACACAAATCAATCCATAACCAAACATCAACATCCACAAAAACAGATCTGAAAATATACGTTTTGACAGATCTGAAAAGAGGACTTACGCTAGACGACATCATCACCACCCCCTTGCGCTTCCAGCCCATCATTCAAGACAACCTCCGGCCTACCCACTTGACCTGGCGGAGCAGGTATTTCCAGCCCATCATTCAAGACAACCTTTGGCACACCCACTTGACCCGGCAGAGCAGACATTTCCAGCCCATCATTCAAGATATTATTCGGCCCATTATTACCCAGCGGAATAGGCATTTTCAGCCCATCATTCAAGATATCACTCGGCCCATAATACCCGGCGGAGCAACAATAACAAGCCCAAGAATTTTGGTCTGAAACAAGAGAACCACAAAACCAACGATAAACTCTCAAGATCATTTTGATTGATACTCTCCTCCTGATTTCTACGCAAGGGCAAGTCTTCACTCATATGTTTTTAGCAGCTGATATTTTTTTACCTAAAAAAGAACCCTAGTAGGTTTCTTGTGCGGCAAGTCACTTGACTTACCTGCTGTTGTTTTTCTATTTACAGGTCGGAATCACAGGAATACCTTTAGACAAGACAAGTTACAGAACAGAAACAGATACACTTCAGGTGTGGGATAAAGAGTTCGAGTTCTCATTGCGTATTCCAGAGCTAGCGCTTCCGTGTATCACAGTCAAAGACTACGACAGTAACACTCAAAACGATTTCGCCGGCCAGACATGTCTTCCGATATCGGAGATCAGGCCAGGAATTCGTGCCGTCCGGCTCCACGATCGTGCCGGAGAGGTCTACAAGCACGTGAGACTGCTCGTTCGGTTTGTCTTGGAGCCTCGTTAGTCATTTCGTTGTATGGTTGTTCATTCATCACTTGTGTCAATAAATAAATAAAGTGTCGGTAAGTGGTAAAAATAAAAGAATAACGCTACTTTTGGTTCATGGTGTCTTAAGACTTGCTGTAGTATCCAACAAGCCAAAAAACTGTTGTGTAGTCTTTTTCTAAATGTTATGTCGTTAGTAAGGAGTCTGTTTTTGATTCATAGTCTTTTTCAGACGTTGGCCGTATTTACTCTAGTGATTTTTAAGCCTTGTGATTAGTGTAAAGAATTAGTTTTCGGTAAGTCTCTGTCTCGGGACTTCTTTAAGCCGCTATCATCGAAAAACCAATATTGTCTAAGGATTCTTCATAGTCTTTTTCTGGAGGCTCTTCACAAAGCCGCTGATTTAGTGTTGTCTAGACTTCATAAGCCGCATGTAGTATAGCCGTTGGTAGTAAAGTAATGAATTTGTTTTCAATCTGTCTTTGTCTGGACTTTTCTAATAAGATGTGTGTGTACTTAATGAATCCAACCTTTCATAAACCGTGGGTTACTATGAAGTACAATAGGTTCTTTTTCAACTCAATAGCTAGTCTTTGCCTTAAGACGTTGGTAGTAAAGCAGGAATCTGTTTTAGGTTCAGTCTTTGTCTAAAGACACTTCATAAAGCCGTGGGTGGTAGTAGTAGTATTGTGAAGATTCAGCCTTTGGTACTACAGTTTGTCATACTTTGCATCTCCAAACATATCCAATTTAGATTCAGACGTACAATAAGTACGTACCAATATTGTCTAAACCAATTCATAAAGCCGTGGGTAAGTAAAACAATGAATGGATTGGAGTCTTTGTCTAAAGACTTCTTTTCAAGAACGTTCTCCATCACAGTCTTTGTTTAAAGACTTTTTGCAAGCCGTGGGTACAAACGTGATGAAGACGTTTACAGTCACAGCCTTTGTCGAAAGTCCTATTTTGCAAAAGCCGTGAATACTAATGTGATGAAAACGTTTACAATCGCAGTGTTTTTCTAAAGACTTGTTTTGTAAGCTAAGTTCATAAGCCATGGGTAGCAATATTTTCTAGGCTCTTATTAAGCCACATGTAGTAAAGCCGTAGGTTACTAGAGTAATGAATCTGTTTTCAATTGTCTTTGTCTAAACTTTTTATAAGCCTTTGGTTCATAGTCTATGTCTTAAGGCTGTTGGTCGTTTTTACTATCCAAAAAGCCAAAAACCGATCCAAGTTTCTGGTCCATAATCTCTGTTTTAAGACTTGGTTTATGTTGTTGGTCGTTTGTACCATCCAACAAACCAAAAACCAACTCAATTTTTGGTTTATAGTCTCTTATACATGGTGTAAGCTGTTGGTCGTTTTTACCATATGAACAAATCCGAACAAGCTAAACCCGATTTGGTTTGTAGTCTCTATCTAGAGACTTGGTATAAACCGCGTTTTCCCATCCAACAAGCCAGAAACTGATGTCTACTCTTTTTCTAAATGCTTTGACAAGGCTTGTAGTTAATATGGAGTGTCTGTTTTGATTCATAGAATGTTTAAACTTTTTTCAGCTGTTGGTCGTTCTCTTTATCTAATGTTTTTAAGCCTTGTGGTTAATGTAAAGAATTAGTTTTCTGTACAAAGTCTCTGTCTCAAGACTTCTTTAGCCACCACTGGCCATAAGTAGCAGCAATATTGTCGAAGGAATCTTCATAAGCCGATGGTTGTAGTTGTCTAGACTCCACACTAAAGCAAAAGTTTCATAATGCCATTATGGCAAATTCATACTAAACCATCTTTGCTTTATTATGATACGTTTTACTGAAGGCTTAAATCAAAATGCCTTACTATATTATAAAGCAATTTTTAAATTCGAGTATTTTCTTTGTTTAAGTCTTATATAAATCTATTATATTAAAACAAAAGTACAAAAATATTATTTGTCTATTTCTAAGTGAATTCTTATAGTTTTTCATTTTTTTAACTAATTCGAACTACTTCATTAATTGTATATTTAATTAGTTTGACATCATTTATTACAAAGTATTGAATAAAACTTATCTATTTTAAATGTTTTATTATACTATCTTCCTTTTCACTCTTTCTAATTACTTCATTAACTATATTTACTATAACAAATCACATCATGTATTTTACGAGGTAACAATAATAGTTTCAGAGATTTGAATAAAATTTCTTTATTGGTAACAAAAATCCAAACCAACTAAAAAAATATATTTGTTCACAGAATCAGTCAGATATGGACATCCAAATATATATTCGAGTACGAATAATTTTTAAATACACACTCTTTAAAAATTACCAAAATATTTGTTAAGTTATTAGTGTAATTTTTCATCGTAAAATATTCCGCGCTTCCAAAGCGCGGGTCAAAATCTAGTTGACTTTAAAAATGTTTAATATAAATTACGGATATTCCCTGCATCTGCATGGCAGGCCCAGATGCATAAATCGAATAAAACAAATTTATTATAAATCTATCATATCTAAATTAAACGAGTCCAAATCCGAAATAAAACCAAACCAATCCCAAAATATGCATAGAAATAGAATGGTATCAAATATCTATGAAACTGATATGTGTTCAAAAAAAAAAACTATGAAACACGAGTCAAAGTAAACCGGATCCCACACCTCTAGTTGGCCCACTACACCACATGATGATAAAATGGGACAAGACTGGTATCTAATGTTTGTTCAACCATTAGATACTGAACTAATTTGCCAACACGATTAGAGAAAGAGTGGAGATTTAGGGCTAAATCTATGAAGGCCGACCTTGGTCCCGAGAGACTGAATATCCGCCTGAACTTGAGCTTCAAACTCTGAGTACGTGAATGGCTTATAGTTTGATGACTTTATCACACAATCTCTCTGCGGGAACACAAAATAACACACCGAGTGTCTCTCTCTCGTCCTATCCTTCTTCTTCACTCTATGCTTCACACTCTTGTACTCATCGTCGCTTATAGCCTGAATATATATAATAAATACATCAATCAAAAGATTATATATTTGATCAAACTCATAAATATATACATTAATTTACCTGCATCATATCTCCTAGATTGATGATGAGAGTATCAGCAACAGGTTTTACACGCAACCATTCTTCACCTTTCATGATCTCAAGCCCTCCGGTTTCATCTTCTTTTAGTATTGAGATAACTGAACTATCCGTGTGGACTTCCATTCCAAGAGCTTCTCCTTCTGCCTCGACAGAGGAGCTCTGAGGATACCGGTAAACTCGTATGAGCCCTGTTGACTCCGATAAGAGTTCTGATCTCCGGTCACCGGTTAATTCTAGGTTTAGTGTTTGTGCTATAGCTTCAAACAAGGATACTGCAATTCTAGTTATATGCCTTCCATATTCCTCTAGCAACACTCTGCACACTCACAAAGAAGATGGTGGATCCGCAGTGAATTTTAGACAAGAAATCAAGTCTCAAAACTTTTTGTACAATTATATATTGAGATCAAAACTTTTTTTTTGACAGAATTGAGATAAAAACTTATGTATGGTAACACTGGTAGGGTTTTAAAAATTTAGCAGTGTATTTTTGTTGCTTATATCTAAAGTTTGAAATATATGGAGCAAACACCCAAACTGCACTTTCTACCTAATATAACGCAGTTATTAGCACAATGGTTGAGATAAAAGTTTTAACTTATTAAAAAAAAGTTTAACTTATATATGCATGGATATACAACACTGGCAGTTTTGGAAATTTAATTGCCAGCTTTTTGTTTTATATCTAAGTTTGAAATATATGGAGCAAAAACCCAAACTGTATTAATTATAAATTAAAAGCTTTATACTACTAACTGATAGCATTAAGCCATTAACTAGCAGTCTAGCACAAAGGTTAAGAGACATTACAACAACATTTGAACGGTGAACTCAAAACCACGTGGAAAGCTACGTGCATGTACAACGTCACCCTTTTTCACAACCAGTAGAATGAGCAACGAAGTGCTGTACGTTTTCTTACCATTGGAAAACTCGAGTGTATCAGTTCAAAAAAAAAAACTCGAATGTCGGTCAAATGATGAGGCTACGAAAACCGTTATTATTTACCACTCTCAAATGCTGCCAAAGTTTCGGAAACCATTATTTGAATTTAGTGGAACAGAGTGTAATGAATATAGTGGCTAAAAACTTTAATCAAGTGGTTAATTTTCAGAAAAACGTCTCCTAATACCGACACTAAGCTGGATTTAAAATGATTTTCTTTTGAAAAAGCTAGTATTCAAATGAAAAGTAAGCATCTCGTCAATCAAAACTCCATGCACCGGCCACCAAATGACACGTACTGTTCATTGTCAACTCTACAGACCACACACACAATATTTTTACAATGGATCTTCAATAATTATATATGATTTAACATTTTCATATACACACACATCTCTACGTGGATTAAATGACCACGTTAATCGAGTTCATATATTTTATTATATAGTATAGACTATATGATGCCATTAGCTACCTATATATAAAATTTTGAGCATTACTAAGTGTTGACTGATTGATTGATTAATTAATTCGGAAATTTATTAATTAATCAGTATCACTAACTACGTAAAAGACAAAACATAACGACGTCGGATGTTACCTGAAAGGCTCTAGTTTTGAATGTTGAACACCATCATCGCAAGTAGAAACTGGAAGCTTCGAGAGAGGGACGTTGAAACCCTCTAGCATTTTCACGTTTGAAGCTTGAGTTCCTCCTCTCTTGAGTGCATCTCCCGAACGGTTTAGAGCAGGTGTTCCCCAGAAATACGATAACGGAGAGTTAACGGAGGCGAACAACTCCCGTTTTTCCTCAAACGGTAGACTTAGCAACGATTCCGAGATCTGCTGAAGCTGTGACGTCAACTCCAACGGTACTCCGTGATTCTCCAGACGGAAAATCCCCCAGTCCTTGCATGCCTCGGTTAGTATCTGCTTGTCCAAACGTTCCAAATCGATAACGGGGATATGAATATCCTTGTCCTGATCAAGAGCCGGTTCAATCTCCGTCTGGTCTCCGTTGTTGATCGCACGCTGGAAAGCCGGTGGATATGACGCACTGATGCTCATCTCTCCGCCGATGAAATTCTTAAGCTCTATATCTCTCTTTCTTTTAGACCTCTATCTATCTTTGATGATTAAGTTTTGGTGATATTATTCTCTTTATATAAGATTTTCTTATATTAAAATGTCTCTTGATGATATTCCCTATATATGAAATTTCTTTATATATAGGGAATGAAATTTCCCTATATATAAAGAAAAAAATGAAATTTCTTTATAGTACAATGTTTCTAAATGAATCGAAGACATTGTCATCACTTGTCACGGATTTAATATTTGTAACACAAATAAGGCATAGATTCTGTCCAAACAAAGAGACCAAGCTGCATGGTATATGTATGTACGTGTACCATATGAACATAGCTGTCGGTCCATTGCTCATAAACTTCCAATTCTTTCTTAATTAATCAGAACTTTTATGATTTTGTAGTGGAAATTAGATAGAACTTATTGCCACCAATACAACACTTGTTTCTGGTTCACACCAGACTCTTGGTTTAAATCAGGAACTCGGTTAAGGAAATGATTATATGAACCGGAGAGAATAATGAACTGGTTAACCAACGGGGTTGAGCTAGTGGTACTTGAAAAAAATAATCAATATGGTAATCCGCAGTTCGATTTCTATTGGTCACCGAATGATTAAAAAGATCGGCATCACCCAAGTTCACAGAATAATCAGTTGGTTTCGGGCGTCAGACTGGTTAATTTAGAAAAACAAAAGAAAAAAGAACCGGTTTAGTTCTGAATTTAACTTATCCTCAAGCTCCTCCTCCCAACTCAACTTGCTGAAAAATGCCGTTAAAAGGTGTGGGACGTTCAAACGTATCAAATCATAATCGAATAATATATATAAATAGATATATCCGTTTCAGGTTTAGTCGATTGTGGTGTGTGATGAGAATATATCTTAAGTTCTCTTATCTGTTTTTGAGCGTGACTATGCGAGTCAAAGTTATCTGTACAAAAGCCTTTAAGTTGGCCTTACTGGATTCCGAGATTCGATCACGACGAAATATAAGCAGACATTTTCCTTTTCTTTGTGATTCTTAACTCACAGAACTTGTTGTGCATATTTTAACTCTGGTTTTTGTTTGTTTGTTAAAGATGTGTTTCTATTATTGTTTCACAATCTTTTTTTTCCGTGAGTGTCAATTAGCTCGTATATGTGTGTGCAATTTCGTCTACAATTTAGTGGCTAACTGAAATGGTGATAAGAGGAGTGGCTCATCTATCTTATATATTATTTAAAAATCATTTCCAACTACCGATGTGTGACATTTTGTGTCTAATACGCCCTTTCGAGATGATGGCTCTTTGAGCGTCAATTTCGAATGCTCGGATAATGATCGATGGACCAACTTTGGACCAGATCGATGTGGATCAGGTTAGACTGTGTAGATCGGGCTTTAATACCATGTTAAACTAGATGAACTTCACACTTAAAACCAATTAGTGATAAGAGGAGTGGCTCATCCACCTTATATATTACTTAAAGATCCTTTCCAACTACCGATGTGGTACACTTTGTGTCTAATAGGCTTTAAACACTACAACGGCATCAAAACGTATATGTTTGTATAACACGCAAAGACTAACATGTTTTATAGAAATGTTGTAATTACATATTTTGTGTTTTTTTTTGTCGTAACCAATTGGTGATGATCATGCATCGAATCTTTCTGCAATTTTAATCATGTTGGACTACTTTAGAAATTGGATAATCCACTTTTTCAATGGATTAGTTTAGTATACAATCTGATGGACAACGGGGTTTTAACTCGTTGTTGTGTGGTTGAACTCTTTTACTTTCTTCATATATCATATTAAGTGATGAGTTATAAAGATTTGTTGTATCATTTGTTAGATGATGTTTTCAAGTTTTCAACATTGGTTAATTTTAGTTATTTGCACAATTATATGATACATTCTATTTTTATTACTGGGTCAATTGTGATTCCGTAAACAACAATGATGTTTTGAATTTTAAAAGCTAAAAAGTAAATGATTTCATGATATACTATGTGCGAAAATCTTAAATATAATACATCATGATATGAAGGAATATATATATGAACTATTGGTGAATTATAGTTCTATCAACATCGGTCACATATATTATTCGTTTCAATCAGCACAACCAGCATATTCTCCAAAATCAAGCGAAAGGAATACAAGAATAACCTCTTTATCTCCATGGTATGCAAAATCAAGCATAACCTTTTTATCTAGACCCACACCGAGCCGGGTCAGATGGTACGGATATGACCCGTTAAGGAATAAATAAAATGGCACAAAAGTCAACAAAAAGGTTGGCGGTAGGAGGAAGGGGTTTCAACTGTAAATTCGCAACAAGCGTTGACGAACCACAAAAACGCACAGTGACAGTCCCTATCTTATGCCTCCACACTTCCACTTGCTTGGCCATGATGTGACATACGTGGCACCACGCTTTGCACACCTCATCTCCCACTTCCACTATCGCCATTTACGCGGTAACACGTGTCCAATCCTCTTGGTTTTCCTACGAACCTTTTTCATCTCCGCAGACTATTTTTACACTTGTAATTAAGAAAAGTTGAAAGTAAACTATAAATTGATAAAGAGATTTGAGAGAAGTAAACATCAGTTTGGATAAACTCCACAAAAACACTCACTTGTCGTTTCTTTGTATATATACAGGGACTGGACACGAGCCGAATCTGGTAACACAAAGATTTTAAAGATTATTTTACTTCCTAAATAAAATAAAAGAGAAAGGTTTGACAAAAGAGAGAGATGAGTTGTGTACTTCGTCTTGTTGTGCTTCTCCTCTTGATGCTTACAGTTACATCTTCAGCTCGTAGTTCTGTCTCCGTTTCAGGTTCGGTTCTCTTCCTTTCTTTTTGTGTTTTTTTGTTTCGTTTGCTTCGATTCAATCTGTTTTTGTTTTTTCTGATTGATTTTGTTTTGGTTTGTTTAGGTATCGGGAAGATTGGAATTGAAAGGAGGTCGTTGATGGTGAGCGTCGAGGATTATGGTGACCCGTCTGCAAATCCTAAACACAATCCTGGTGTTCCTCCGGCAAACACCGCCCAACGCAGCCCCGGCAGAGTCTGACTTAACTTTATAGTCAACCCAAGAACAGAAGAAGATATGAAATTGTCAGCTTTACAAAGTTCAGTTTGTCTGAAACGAAACAAAACTCTCAGTTTATACAAGTTTCTCCAATCTGTATATTTGATATATAAACGTTTCTCGTA
Source organism: Raphanus sativus (assembly GCF_000801105.2). NCBI lineage: Eukaryota > Viridiplantae > Streptophyta > Magnoliopsida > Brassicales > Brassicaceae > Raphanus > Raphanus sativus. The sequence continues at coordinate 6,245,927 of NC_079519.1, forward strand.
ATTTCTTGCATCTTTTGTTTCCTTAAGAAGATGGCTAGATGCCTTGTTCCAATTGGAGTCTAAGCAAAAAAAAATGCCTGAATCAAAGCGTATAGTTTTAAACTAAACCAAAGTATGACTGCTACATCATCATCATCAGACAAACCAGGAATGTTCAAAGCATGATGTTAACTAAAAACACAACGTTTGCTTTTTTTCGGCACAAGAGATCGAAACACCCATCTTCTTCTGATGAAACTACTTCAGTAAGCTACCTGCAACCATGCTAGGTTTTGTCAAAGTTTTACTGATGAGATCTCTCAGCTCGATCTCTCCCGGGAATCTACCCTCTTTCAACTTAGAGAACACCTGCACCAGATTGTACTATAGTTACTGCGACTGAACTTATCAAATCTAAAAAAAACCACTGATAGATGAGATAAGACTACTACTAACTAACTAACTAACCAGTTCCCCGTTGCAGAGAACTTCAAAGGCGCCTGAGCTTTGAAGGTAAGACTGGAGAAAGTTACCGATAAGCCAAGTGGAAGCCATGGATCCAAACCTATTGGCCCTCAAGGAGTTGAACCATGCGGGTGGATGCGCAATACCAATCATGGGAAAGACACGATCACCCGCAACTATCATCCCAATAACTCCCATCTGAGCAACGGGGACAACCTTAGCTAGAAGACGCTTTGGTGGTGGTGGTGGGTAGTTCGCAAGAACCACATCTAAACCGGGAAAAGCCGTCTCTAACATCTTCTTCATATTCACTGCAGTTCCCCTTCAAATAAATAAATAGAAAGAGAGAGAGAACAAGCTTAGAACACCACCAGTATCATTGTTCTATGACTACACTAGAATACTATAAGACCAAAGCTAAAATTGCAATGCAAGAAGCAATCGATGAAGCATAAAAATCAAAATCAAAAGTAAGAAGTCAAAAAGGTACTTGAAAGAACAGGAGACGCAGAAGTTGATCTCCACAGTGTTTCCATATCCAACTGCTCCTCCTAAGCCACTTGCCTGCTTCTGCCAAAAAAAAAAGACGCGATTAACCGAGACTCAGAGAGATAACAACAGCTCAAGGAAGGAATACAAATTTTGAATACAAGAAAAATAGATTTCACCTGTGAAGGAAAATCAGGAACGACAACAGGCGGAGGCTGCTGGTGAGGGATGTGCGGTGGATGATTGGGACGGTGACTCGGAGGTTTGGGAGGCGGAGGAGTGAAAAGGTTGAAGAGATCCGAACAGAACAAGAAAATCGGTAAACCTATCAACAGCAATTGTGATCTGCCCATGGCGAATTATTATCAATCTCCGACGGAATGACAGAGTCGGTAAGTCCACAATCCGATCGAAGAAAGACCGAGAGAAATTTATTTAACCCTTGTTTGGTTGCTGGAATATCTCTATCCTACTATTTTTAACACCTTCATTTTATACAAATTTATTTAACAACCCCCTATATTTACTATATTTATGCATATTTGCTTAACAACCCCCTATGTTTAGGGGTGGGCGTTCGGGTACCCGTTCGGGTTCGGATCGGGTATTTCGGATTTTCGGGTATTTCGGTATAGGAGTATAATACCCGTTCGGGTATTTCTGAACTTCGGATCGGGTTCGGGTATTTTTAGTTCGGGTTCGGTTATTTCAGATCGGGTTCGGATATTTAGATTTTAAAAGAAATAAAAATAAAATTTTCTTTTCTAAAGTTTTTTATATTTAAAAATATAGATTTTACTTAACTGATTTTTTTTTTCTTTTTATAGATTGAATGATTAATAGATTTGGAGATAACATTTCCAAAATAAAAATATTAATTTGGCTATTGTTTTTAAACTTTGGATGTAACTTTGGTTAATACATGAAATAAAAAGATTAACATGCATTTTAAATGAATATCAAATTATTTTCTCCATAATTATATATATACTATATGATTTTAAAGTATGTCTAACATCAATATAAATATTTTAAATAAAATGAGAGATGTAAACTAGAAATATAAGGGTAAGTATACACATGTTCGGTTATTTTCGGATATCCATTCGGGTTCGGGTATTACCCGTTCGGGTTCGGATATCCAATCTCTCCTAACTTAATACCCGTTCGGGTATTTTACTACTTCGGTTCGGATTTCGGTTCGGGTTTTCCGGGTCGGGTTCGGGTGCCACTTCGGATATCGGATAAAGTGCCCATATGTTTGAGCATTTGTATTTTTTTTTTAGCAAAGCGTTTGTAAAAAGCGTTTAGCTTTTTATCTGGAACTCCCTATATGATGCATTACCAGTAAAAGAAAAGAAACATACCTCTCTCAAACCGATGTATACGCTGTAATGAGGTTGAATCGGTGCTCCATGTCCTCTTTACTTGCCCCTATGCTCAGACAGTTTGGAACATGGCTCCCCTCGCGCTAGATTTCGACCCGAGTCTCATCCCCTCCACTTGGATTGGATTGGATCGCATCAGACAAAATCCCTTCCCTACCTCCAACAGATCTATCTCAGGGAATGCTATCGGCGTGGGTCTGCTGGAACCTCTGGATCTCAAGGAACCAGCTGCTGTTCCAAAAGCGCACCTTCACACCGGAAGAGACAATCTTCAAGACGATTCGTGAAGCCCGCGAGTGGCTTGTTGCTCAGGAACCTCACCCTACCCCGTCTCCACCATCTTCCCGCATCAACCAGGATCCCACCCTCGGTTCAGATCGAACTTGCATGTATACTGACGCCGCGTGGAACTCATCGACGAAGTGTGCAGGCCTTGCGTGGATCATCGATGATGCAGGATCATCTCTCCCCCATTCAACGACGGCTTCCTCCGTGGCCTCGCCCCTCACAGCGAAAACCTTAGCGTTGAGAAACGCTATGACCTCTGCTCGGCGATGTGAGATCAACGCTCTTCGGATCTTCTCGGACTCCCAGGTGCTCATCAACCTTGTGAATTCTAGAGGAAGACATCTTGAGATCGCAGTTCTTCTCAACGACATCTACCATCTATCTACCTTATTCAATGTAATCGAGTTTAATTTTATCTCTAGGAAAGATAATGTTAGAACTGACCATGTGGCCAAACAAGCTCTCCTCTTAATATAAAACCCTTAGTTTGAAATCGAATGAATGCAGCTTTACAAAAAAAAAAGAGAAAAAAACACACAAATGTACACGCAATCTGATTTATTTCAATCAATCCAAAACTATTTTGGTTTAAATCATAAAAATATGAATATCAAAAAACCAAACTCATACATTTTATTTGTGTTAAATACAATCTTATGGTAAGATATGACTTACAAACTCTCACACATTTATTTCGAAATATAAAGTCATTCTCCATGATTAATAAACTTTATGTAATTCACTTAAAATAAATAATGTAAATATTTTAGTTTTTTGTAAATTTTATAATTTATAAAATATCTAATATCTAAAATATTATTTAAAAAGTAGAAAGATATTTAGATATAAAATATTAGGCAGAATTATATAATATACTCAAATTCGAAATATTTAAATTTAAAATATTATTAACAAAGTAGAAAGATTCAGATCCCAAATAATCTTAGACAGAATAATTAAATTGTACTCAAATTTGAAATATTCTTAACTGAACCAATTGGAAGATATATAAAACTTGAATGGTTTAACTCTGAAAACCTAATCTAAACCTGAAGAAGAGATACTTGTATGTTATATCTAAAGAAGCTTTGCACTTTCCGTTTTTATGAAATTAGGCCCAAACTTTATAAAGTAACAACTTAATGTGTTTCAGTTTATAATTTATCTCGATTTGGCTGTAAAACTAAAAGAGAAAAAGTGACAGAGGTTGTTACACAAAAGCGGCACCGGCCGACATGAACTTCTCCGGGAAATAGACTTGTCAAAGCGCGTACAGTGCACAGCAATATCCACTGTTGTCTGCTACTCTCAATCAAACATAAAGTTAAAGGACAAAAAAAAAAGAAGAAGCTGAATTTATATTTCTTTTTTGACTTGAGTTAGTTTCAAATCGTAGATCCCGCTCTGTTTTTTGTTCACACCTTTTGTCACTCTCCATATCTCAAACAGAACAAAAAGCAAAGCAAACAGAAAAAGTTATTTTCTTTATACGTTACACTCAGTTTAGTTTTGAGAACACTGACACAATAGGCATAGATAGAACCATGAAGATAAAGTCATCGTCTTCTTCTTCGCTCTCACTCGCCTCAAAGACTCATTCTTTCGGCTGTATCTCTCTGTTTCTTCAAAGATTCCTCTGTTCCGGTGCTTCTTCTACGTACCCGTCTGATCATATCACTGAACCGGGGTTCGAGTCTCCTGAGTTCGCCGATGAACCAGCTAGAGTCAGAGGAGGTGAGCCAGGAGCTGTGGCGAGGCTCATGGGTTTGGATTCGATTCCCGTAACTGACAAAACCAGAGTTCTCTCAAGGAGCCGTTCGGTGAATTCTGTTAGGGATGACGATGAGATTCAAGGAAAGCATAGAAGAGCTAAGTCCACTCTGGAGTATGTTGAGCTCGAAGACGACAACTTCTTCATTCTCAGCTTCGAGAAAGGGAGAGATGATAAGGTTCCTGGAGAGCTAAAGCAGCTGGTGGGAGCAAGAAAATATAAGAAGAGACGAGAAACTAGAGAGCATCAAACACACGCAGAGGGTAAAGAGAACGACATGGACGTTTCACCAGGACGGGAGAGGCTTGAGGCTGGAGAACTGAAGCAGCGTAGAAAGGAGAAACGTAAGAACATGAGAAAAAGAAGAGAAATTAAGTTGAGACAGAACATCAAGAACTATGGAGACTTAGACAACTGCGAAGTAAAATCAATGAAGGAGGAAAAAGAAGAAGAGTGTAGAAGCTGCGATGACTCGAGCCCTGTTTCGGTTCTCGATTATGTTCGAATAACTCCGGAACCAGGTTTGTAAGTTCTCCGTATTCAAAATTGAGTCCGCTTTTTGGGTTTGTTTCTTGTGTTTAAAAGTATTTTTTTTGTTTCCCTTGTAAACAGAGAACACTTCAAGAAGACGGTTATCTTCAGTACTCGAAACTAGTAAGAGCAACGTAACAGTTCAAGAAGATCACAGATCAAGAGTGTCTGAAATCGCAGTTCATGGCGACCAAGAGATGTGGCTCATGATTTGCAGACTCACTGTATCCGAGCTTGAAGAGTCAAACTCGGTTTACAGAAAAGCTTCAAAGCTTGGAGATTTGGAAGGAAGAAGCATAAGCGAAGATATAGCCTCAAACATTTTAGATCAACTCTTAGAAGAAACAGTTATAACACTTTCCCTAAATCCACAAGTGTAAATATATTTTCTATCTTCCAGTAATAACATTACTACTAAACATATTTTCTTTTTAACTCTTTGGAGTCCTTTGCTTAAGTTCATGTTTGGTTTCATCAAAACACAGCTCTCAAGTAAACATAATTATAAAGGAAATTTGATTAAATATGAAAAGAATCAAGGAAGTGAGGTGAGTTAAGGTTTCTTTTGGTTTTAGAAACCTTAATCAACCTCTGTTTTTTTCTATGGAGACAAAGAGAGAGACAAACAAACTCTCTTTTGTCCCCAAGAAATTTTTTTTATTCTTATTCTAAAAGAAAGAAAGAAAGAAACATTTAAACAACAAATGTAATTAAGATTAGCAACGACCTCAGAAATTTTCAAGACTCTCTTTTGTTTTCTTCTGCTTATTTGTTAAATGATGTTTCAAAACTTTTGATTCAAGCCACGGTCTGTTCTGTCTCCATGTATGATTGCTCCATCCAAACCGGAGACACCCTGGTCTCCTGCGGCTCTTTCACCAGCGGCTCCACCCAAGAGACATCTGGTTCCTCTAGCTCGCCTCCTTCCATGGTCTCTCTTGACTCCATGGCACCGGCTCTGAGACGGAAAGAAGTGGAGTTCCTGAGCTCTTGCAGCTCGTCTCCGTTGACGCTCCAGTCAAGCTTTCCATCCAGTGATCCCCAATCATCTAAACAAGTAGTAGTGTTCATGGAGGGATAGTGCTGATTCAGTGCGTTGCTGCGTTGTTCAATGAAGCTCTGGCTTCTTTGGTTAGCAATTGAGAACTGATAATTAGCTCCTACTGGGGACGAGGAGAGACTGCTAGCCCCGAATATATCGCTTAGGCTATGAACCGGGCTGATTCCTCCACTCCCAAGCCTGTTCATGCCGTTTCCAGAGAAGGGAGGTGAAGCAGCTGTGTTGTTGTTGTTCCATCTACCACCTGGAGAAGAAAGCCTCTGATGAATCTCCTCGGAGAAGTTGATCTCTCTCGCGTTCAACGCCGACTTCAACCTGCTCCTCGGAAGCTGCAGCGTAGGAGGAGTAACGCTAGGCCAGTTCATCCACGGCTTACCACTACCTATAGGAGACGGAACACCGTTAGGACTCAAAGGAGGCGTGGTCAGCACTCCACCGTTAGGACTCAACGGAGGAAGCGGACTTATCGGTCCTCCCATGTCGTTGCAAGACGAGAAGGAAGAGCGCGGGGAAGGAACACCAGACCCCGTCGAAGTGTACAAGGGACGGAGCTCGTCGGGTCTGTGCGCGAAGAAACAAACTCTCCTCGAGCAGTTCGTCTCGTCCTTGCAGAGACGCGTCCTGTACTGAGCGGGGTGAAGCCAGCACTCGAAGATACCGTGAGCGTACTCGCAAGAATCGCCTCTGGAGCAAGAGCCTTTACGAAACTCGGGGCATGGGACGCAGCTGTAGTGATACTTCCTCGGATCGCGCCGCCTCGCGTTCTCGCCTGGATGGACGAAAGGACACTCGGTCCAATCGTGCGAGTACGCTCTGGAGCACGGTTTGATCTTGAACGCGTACATACGGAACTCATCAGTTCCGTATATACCGTTCTTGATATCTGGAAGGGTTGGATCAACTGGATACTCCTTCCTCAGAGGCGAAAGCAAGACTTCAACCCCAACCTCAACCTCAACCTCTTCTTCTTGTTCTTGAACATCAGCTTCATTACTTCCATTCAACAATCTCTCCAAGACCTTCTTCCTTCCGTTAAAAACCGGACTCAAACACGGGAACATCAAATCCACAGGCTTGTTACCAAACGCGTCACGAGACTCCGGATCCGCGGAACCGTTAAGGAGAAGGGTAACCACCTCGAGGCTATTCGCAGACAAGCCGGAGACAGCGCAGTGAAGAGCTGTGGCACCATCAGAGCCGCAAGAGCGGTTCACATCCGCAAGACCGGTACTGATTATGTAATCAACGATCTCTTTGCTTCCGAAAAGGGCAGCGATCATAAGAGGAGTTCTCTCTTCAAAACCCATCTTCGTTGTTCCTAACCTCCTCCCGTACCACAAACCAGACCGATCAACCGTATCGAGACCCTCTTCTTCGATTAGAGACTTGAAGCCGGAGAGATCATTGGAGGCTGCTGATTCGAGCAGAAGGGTGAATTTGAGGTGAGACTGCTCATCATCTCCCATGGCAATATAAATAATAATCTTTCCCGCTCGATCGATCTCACTGCAAAAAAAAAAAAAAATTGAAGAAACTTATTGAGATCCCGGATGAATCTTTGCTTGTGAATGAAGGTATACATAAGCATATACATGAAAGAAAAAACAGAAAGTTCATAACTGCAGAAACTATAAGCAGACAGGAGAGAAGGAAAGGAGTTTGTTAGTTAATAAGAGAGAGAGAGAGATACAAAATAAACAAACTTTTTAACCCAAAAATTAACACTAACAGATCCATAATTAACCATTTTTTGCAACATCGGAAACTAACTCTTTTTTGTTAACTCGTTTCCGGATCAACAAGTCGGTTTATTAAACACAACAACTTGAGAAACCGATTAAACAAACAACGTGTGTACGGACAAAGGCAACGAACTATGCAAAGGAACACACCAAGTTTATAACTTCATCGTTATTCTCGGATTGTTTTTTAAGTAATCAAAGACGCAAAGAGAAAAAGCTTTTTTTTTTTGGTTTACCTCTGAGAAAATCTGATCGCATAGAAGAAAAAAAGGAAGCTCTCTACTTTCTCGACCACCACCACTACCAAAACCGCTCTTCACTTCCTTTTAAACTACCCAATTTATTGAAAAACAATTCAACTTTTTTTCCTCCAGTAATTTTTTTTTGTATAATCCTTGTCACTTTTTTTTTTGTCAACTAATCCTTGTCACTTTCTTCTTAAGGTCAACATAATAGAAAGAAAAAATAAGACGAAGCTTAGACTATGTTAGTAAAATCATAATAAAACCACCACCATCTCCATCTTTCTTCTTCTCCCCTGTCTTTTTCCGTTTTATTTCTTATTTTCACCTCTCGATTTGAATAAAAAAAAAGACCACATTCGATGTTTTTTTTTTCTCTGTCTGAAGGAATCGAAGGTGTACGTGATACTTGAAGCAGAGAATCACAGCTCATCGGTTTTGTCACGCTTCACGCGTTTCTCCTGTTTTTTGGTGGGATGACGTGGAAACCATGCATCGTCAGCATGTTTTTAAAATGATCTACTTACTTTTTTTTCCTCCATTCACGAGCTAAAGTAAAACGACCGCCTGTGAGATAAAGTTACACGACACTAGCTTTTTTATTGGCTTGTCACCGCCCAGAATACACGTAAACACACAGAATCGGAACCGTCTCGAATGGGTCGATCGCAACTTTTCTTCTTTTGTCGTAGCCTGATTGAGTTCTTTATAAAATTACCAATAAAGTTTTAGATAATTGAGAAAATTATTTTTTCTCTTTTTAAATTAATAATAATCAGTATTTTTTTTTTTTAAGTCCGATAAAGTGGAGAAATTGACCTTTATGTTCAGTTTTTCTCGGTCGATAATTCCAACAAAAAGAGGATTAGGTATTACATTATTCCTAAATCATTAAAATATTGTAATATCAGTTTTGATAATGGCTAAAAATCGAACAAACCTGACCAAACTTTGTATGTTCTGTCCCTGTGCTTGTATTACTTTAATAATGTTTTAATTGATCTGATTAAAAGATAGTGGTACGTGATCCATGACAATGTTGTACAAATATATATTAATGTGTATATATATTAAGATATCAGTATTGGTATATCTGAAGTATATTATATTGTTTTTTTGTTCAACGACTGTTTTGTATTGCAATCAAACCAAATGCAAATGCGTGAACCAAACCCATCAATGCTTTTGCAGTGGCATTAACGAAGCTGTTCCACAAGGTTTACCTCACATAAGAATATACTTGATGTTTTAGAGAAGTTTTGTTGTTTCATAATAGATGATGTTTGCACAAATCTATATAACTTTAACTTTATCAAAAACTGTGTAACCAATTGAATATTTATTATTTCTATTTATAATTAAATAAATTAATTTTAAATTGTAATTTAGTAGTATTTTAAATAAAAAATAGTTTTCCTTAATATTTGTGCATTGAGGTAAAACATCAAGTAATATGGAACAGAGGGAGTATTATTTACCACTGTCTTTATTTGGATAACCTTTAAAACAAAATCTTACGTAGACCTCTCGAACTGTAGATTTGGAACGGATCGGATATCCAAAATATTTTAAGGTATTCGGCTCAGAATCTGGATCCATCGGATCTTTGATATTATTTCGGATATCTGTTCCAATGTTGTATTATCTACGAGTACCTAAATCCTGATTCGGTTCCGTTAAAAATAAAAAATAATTTTTAATACTAAATTTTTAAAATAATATATTAGATAAATATTTATACAAAATTTCTAAAAGTATATATAAATGATATTATAAATATTAAAATAGTATATTATAAAACTAAATTTATGTATCAATATTAATATATCAACTATAATTATTTTAAATATATATATATATATATATATTAAAAATTTTGAATATGGATCCTGATATCCAGATTTAAAATCAAAGTATCTGTATCTAAATTTGACGGATCTGATATTTTACCATCAGAACCAGATCTAAATATCCGGATATTCTATTTTCAAAACAAATTCGAAATGATTTCGGAGCAAATCTGGATAGAATCTCAGATTGGATCTGGATCCCAGAAAATAAGTTTGAGCCCTAGTCTTAGGCATTACAGTCATCATATAAAATTGTGAGAAGCTTATACTGTTATTTTAAAAAATTTCATTCCATGATAAATAATTTTCGAAGGATAAATAAATATGTTTACTTCATCATTAAAGTGTGTTATTTTCACGTAATGCGATGTATAACATAAAACTGTTGGATTGCCAACATATATCAATTTAAAAGTTTTGTTTAATGTCACTCAAACTACAACTTAAGAGTAAATGCAACGACAAAAGAATGTATCCAACGGTCTGGATCTTTTGTGCTGAGGATGAGATATTATTAATTCTATTTTTAATACAAAGCAAAGAAAAGAAAGTCAAGTGTACCAATAGCAAAATGGACCCATCAGAATCCATAATCTGACTAGAATGAATGGAACGCGAACTATGTGGGGTCCACGAAAGCGACTAACCATTGCCATTTTACCAGTCGGCATCGGTGAAGACCATCTAGATTTTTATGGTCCTGAAGCAGTGAATAATCTCTCTCTCACTAGCGGCCAAACATTTGTGGGCCATAAAAGCAGGTAACGACACTAATGCGTCTATACGAGGATAATGGCCCATTACTAAAAACTATATTTGGCCCATTAGTTCGTTTTCTTGATTTACCAGAACTGTGCCGTTTTCGACAGATAAAGACCTAGTTTAGTAGTTATGGCCCATTAGCTTGTTTTCATAAACACTTCTAAAACAGGCAAAGCAAAAAAAAAAAGCCAGATCGAAATGTTTTAAGCAGGAGCTAAATGGAAAGTTGCTTTTCAACTGATTTACAAATTTTAGTAAAGTTAAAATGGTGAAACTGATTGATTCTCAACATTCTATTTGTTAGCAATATGTATAGTGTGAATTACAGGGTGAAAAAGTCATTTGGAAATTTTAATTAAGAAATAAGAAAAACTTAAGAAAGTTTCCATTTTCCTCGAATGCAAAGAAATACATAAATGTAATTAGAAGAATAAATTAAACACTAATCCATTAGTATTAAAAAAAAGGCTTAAATGGAAAAATTAAACAAGAGAACAGCGTTACTTGGGGAGAAAGCTGCTCCTCACTCACCCAACCAACCAAACCAAAGGCTGATTTTAACTTCTTCTCTACACTCTGAGAAGAAAACGACAAAAAAAAAAAGAAACTGCGTATTTTCCCAAATCCCAGACTCGAATCTTCTTGGATCTTAATGCCTGCGACTGAGGAGGAGCCGATATTCGGCTGGAACAGCAGCGGCGGACGAAATCTCCGCCGGCGTAAGCTTCTCGTCGGTGAAAAAGTAGAGGTTAACCCTCACACTGCTCCTCTCGGTCAACGATGTGTCCTTCGAGTCTAGGGGTTTTAGGGTTTTTCGATTTTGATGAATTTCGAAATAGGAGCTCCGATGAAGCTTTAGAGTTTCTGTAGTCTCTATTCTCAATAGGAAACATATATATATATATATATATATATATTGCTTTTTGGGAATTTATTTTTTAATTTCTCATTTGTTTGGTGTTGCTGACGTTTCTTCTGCTTTAATTGTTTTGTCTTTGTTTAGGTAAGAAGTGTTGAGGAAGGGTTTCTTGGTTCTTGGTACTCAGGTACTGTTATTTCCTGCAAAAAGCGACGCCTCCGTAGCATCAGATACGATCACATCCTCTCTGATGATGCTACTGATTATCTCGTGGATACGGTTGACGTTTCCGAGGTAGTAGAAGGGTTGAGCTCTTCTTCTTATGGTTGTTTACGTGGACGTTTGAGACCTGTGCCGCCAAAGCTGGAAGTTGATCGATTCAGCCTTGCGTATGGACTCTGTGTTGATGTATACATCAGTGATGCTTGGTGGGAAGGTGTGATCTTTGACCACGAGAGCGGTTCTGGGAGAAGGAGAGTGTTTTTCCCTGATTTGGGTGATGAAACCGATGCTGATGTTCAATCTTTTCGTGTTACTCAGGATTGGGATGAGGTTAGGGAGACTTGGGAGTGTCGTGGGAGATGGATGTTGCTTGCGTTGATTGAGAAGTATGAGGAGGATAACTATCTCCCGGTTTCGGTTAAGCAGCTTTGGTATGACATACGGGTCAGGGTTGAGTTTGCGAGGATAAGGGAATGGACTTGCTCCGCTAGGCGTTTATGGGAAGGTTTGATGTTGGAGGTGATTGAGGACAATCTGAAAATCACAATAAGTCAGTTTCTTCACCAAGAGTTGGAGCTAGTCAAAGAAGCTTCTCAAGCGGTTAATGAGACCGATGCTTGTCCAAGTGGTGTGGAAGTGATTGCTCCACAAGAACAACAATTTTCCTCCAACGACATAGATCACAAACGGGCGAGCCACAGATGCATTTCCATGCCTGGGTTAACTTCTGTGACTGGCATAAGGTCGGAGGTAAGTTACATCAATGGGATAACAGAACTTTCCAGCCAGAAATCTACTGACGACCATGACAAGAAACTTGGAACCTGGCAACCTTTTGATTGTGTTGCTAAATCATGCCCACAAGCTGTGTCTAGCTATATTAGGGCACCGACACTGAGAGTGGCCTTCCATGTTAGGAAGCATCTTAGGTATATGGGATGGACCATAGAACAAATTGTGGACGAAGGTGGAAGGCATAGGTATCGCTACCTCTCACCAGATGGAAGGCTAAATGAGAAGTCCCTTCGTCAAGTATGTATCATATTGAAACAACGTGACAAGCCCCTGACGCCTCCGGAGGTGGCTCAGCGTCTTTCTCTGCCTTGTGAAAACTGGACGTGTAACACCCAGGAACCGAGGAGCATTGTTTTGGCTTTGCCTGCTTCTAATAGAAATGTCGCTCATGGTGATGGAAGGAAGTCGTCTGCTGAGACCTTGCTTGAGTGTGGAAGCCAGGGAAAAGAGGAAGACATCAACAGAAAAACCGGCAAATCCTATCCCGTCCGGACTCGTAAAAGAGCACTCTATGTAGGGCTGGAGACAAAAACAAAAGCTCAAGGCTTCGTACGGTTGAGAAGTAAGCGTAAAAAGAAACGTAGTCTTAGATATATATCCAGGGAGAACAAATTGATTGTAGGTTCGCGAGATGTCAATCTGAGCAGGACAAGGGGGCAAACTTCAAGAATGCTAACAGATATTAAGAATCGAGTAACTGGTCGCGGTAAAACCCGTGTGTCAAGATCAAGCAAAAGAGTGCAGCGGGTAATAACTCCCACCTCCAGAAACCAGAGTCCACGCACTGTTCTTTCCTGGCTCATAGAAAACAATGTGATTCTACCAAGAGAAAATATACGATGCCGTAATCAAAAGGATCACACTGTGAGAAAAGAGGGGAAACTAACTCGTGAGGGTATAAAATGCAGTTGTTGCCGTAGAATTTTCTCCATAAGTGGCTTCGAGGCTCATGCTAATGGTGGATCATGCAGAGCAGCAGCCAACATCTTCCTGGACGATGGAAGATCTCTCTTGGATTGCCAAGTGGAAGCCTATAAAACAAGAAAGAAAGCCCAACCACGTAATCTTCTGAAGATAAAATTGCGTCAATGGGAGAACGACATAGTTTGTTCCGTTTGTCATTATGGAGGGAAGCTGATTCTTTGCGATGGATGTCCATCCGCTTTCCATTCAAGTTGTCTTGGGCTGGAGGTTTTATCTTTTCCACCAGTTTTCACTGATAAGACCGTAATGGAAATTTTACAGCTTTTACTCGTGGTTTCCTAACACGTTTTCGTTGAAATTTTGTAGGATGTTCCAGATGGTGACTGGTTCTGCGCATCATGTTGTTGTGATGCCTGTGGACAATTTGTTGCCAAGAGCATTAGCAAATATGCCAAGGAGGAAAAACTTATCAGCTGCAAGCAGTGTGAACGTAAATGTACGTAATTCTTCCTCACGCTACTACGAAGGTTCAAAAAAATATTTGAATAATATAATTTTTCTTCTCTGTGGTTCATATAGATCACCCTAGCTGCTTGCATTATGTTGGTGACGGTGCATTTGATAAATTCTTGGCAGAAAAGTGGTTTTGCAGCAGGGACTGTGAAGAGGTACGACAATCTAGATCCCGTTTTCAATTCGTGTTTGTTAACAGCCATCAAAAAACTAACTAAACTGCAGCAACTAAGACATACACAGCATTGCTCTAAGGGGAAAAAAAATTCCATTTCAGATATTTGTAAATCTCTGTGAGTTTATTGGGAAACCGAGAGAGGTGGGCGTGGAGAAGAATTTAACTTGGAGACTGGTGCAGTCCTTGGAATCAGATACATTAGGGACTGACGCTTCTAAAATTGAAGCCGTGGCAGAAACTCACTGCAAGCTCAGTGTGGCTGTTGACGTGATGCATGAACTTTTCGAGCCTGTGAAAAGACGTCATTCTGGTGGAGATCTTGCTGAAGATGTTATTTTTAGCAGATGGTAAGGCTTAAGAGACAAACATAAACTATTTCATGTAAAAGTCTTCTGTTACATAATTTTGCATCAATTCACTTAACTCTGAGAAAACTGCAGGTCAAAATATAAACGTTTGAACTTCAGTGGATTTTACACGGCACTTCTAGAAAGGAACGACGAACTGGTTACTGTTGCCACTGTCAGGTAGGCTTCATTAAGCTTAAATTGTTTGTTAAGACTGCAGAATCTCGTGGCCTGTATTTGGCTAGATTGAGTTGTTAGTCTGACTTGTTCTCTTTGTTCCCTTGTTCAGAATTCTGGGGAAAAAGGTTGCAGAAATGCCTTTCATTGGTACTAGATTCCAGCATCGCCAGCACGGGATGTGCCGGGTTTTCATGAATGAACTCGAAAAGGTGTTTACTATTGAAAACTCCACTTCTTCCTTCAGCTCAAGAAGCTTTCTTACGTTTATCCTGAAGACCTCTTTAACAGTTTTTTTTAAAATGTGGGTTCTCCAGGTGCTCATTGACTTGGGAGTTGAGAGACTGGTCCTGCCTGCAGTTCCGTGCGTACTGGACACATGGACAAACTCATTTGGGTTTTCAAAAGTGACAATTCCCGAAAAGAAAGACTTTCTGCAGTTTACTTTCTTGGAATTTGGACGAACAATATTGTGCCAAAAGATATTGATCAAGAGCAGTGTGTCACATCCACTTCCAAGTACAAGTACAGGTTAATACCCCATGTTATATATGTTGCAGAATCTAAAACTGTCAATCATCTTAAGTAAGATTTTAAAAATTGAGATCCTCGTTATTATGCAGCGTCTCTTGGTGAAACAAACTGTGACATCATCAATATTGAAGACAATTCTGCATCTGATGATAGATCAGAAGTACATGAGGCGGAACAAAACATTAGGATTGAAGACAATTCTGCATCTGATGATATATCAGAAGTTCACCAGGCAGAAAAGCATCTCGAGGAGTCTAGCTCTACTAAAACCCCCCTGGAGTATGTTGTTCAAACCTCCACTCCTTTGATTAACTTATCCGAAACACACCAATAACGAGAGAAAAAAAAACATGAAAATGAATCACATTGGTCCTGGTAATTAGCCAAGATAGAAGACTTGGAATAGAACTCTAGAGGTTAAAATAAGAGTCCGTGAAAGTATGGAGATGCTTAAGAAACTTGGTGGTATTGGTGCGCCTTTGATGCTTGACATGTCTGTGTTATATCTGATACATAGAGTAGATCCATAAGTTATAAGATGTCAGATAGAAATTGAGAAACAAGGTTCAAGAGATCTCGTCTATTTTTGGCAACTAGTTGAGTCCAAAGATTGATATATTAGGCTGGTGAATCTTATTAGCTTTTCGTAGCTTCATACAATATTGTTTTTAATCTATGTTTTGTGGTTTATTCAGGGAAATAAAAACACAAGAAGAAAGGTTGGTGAAAGAGAACCGAATCCTAAAGTGTTACACACGAAAAAGGTTAAAATGTAGGAGGCTAACATGAAGAAGTAAATATGATAGCTCCAAGGAGAGCACGGTTAGATACTTTTGTTTCCACAAGTTATGTTCAGAACCTTTGGGCAGGCAGGCAAGAAAAGGTTGCAATTTTAAGGTAGGTGTTGGGAAACAACCTTTGTATCTAAATAAAATAAACGGAAAGGAAGGAACAAATGCTTACCTCTTCTCTGTCACTTGATTTGTTCTTCCCATTGTTTCTTTTTGTTGATGTATGAAGTTGGAAAGAGGAAGCATATAATAGTAGTAAGCAAAGTATTATTTGCCTTTGTTATCGTATATATTATATGAAGAATATATATAAGATTTATTGCAATCAAGTTATCGGTAGATGCCGTTTATAAATCCTTTAAGCCCCCAAAATAGAAACTTTTGAAGTTTTAATATACTAACTTTTGAACTGTATATGTTTAACATTTTCGATTTAATAGAAGATTGAATTTTATTATTGTTTTTAATTACAGAATATTAATAATAAATTTTAAAAGCTTGAGAAATCCTTTACAAAAACTGAAAATTTTAGGGAAGAAAAAAAGACTAAAAAAATGTTCAATCCTTCAAGCCCTCAACCTAATATTTTAAAAGTTATATTTGAAAATCTAAATTTATTCACCGAATAATAATAATTAATTTGAAATTTGTAAAATATTTACAGAAGTGAGAGGACCCACGTGAGAGAGCACCCAGACGGCCATACCCATTTGCACAGAGATAAATGAATCCAAAAACACTTTCTTAAGATATTTTTTTTTCTCTCTCAATTATTATTTTACAGCCTTTACTTGGCTGTTCTCGTCCGAAAATCTCCATTGTTTCCGTTAAAGCAAAAAAAAAAAAAAAATGAATGTTCTTCTTCTTCACATCTCACTCTTTCTTCTTCCACTACTGCTTCAGCAAGAGCCATCTTCCTCCGCCATTATACTGAGCTTGAAGAAACGCCATGGGAGCAGCAGCGGCAGCAGCAGCAGCAGTGGGAACCAGTACAGCTCGAGCAGACCTTCTTCTTTCCAAGGGAACAGAAGCACGTGCTCTCTCTTCATGGGCACGTGGGTCCACGACGACTCGTACCCTCTGTACAAACCGGCGGATTGTCCCGCCGTCGTGGAGAGTGAGTTCGATTGTCAGATGTACGGACGTCCTGACTCCAACTACCTCAAGTATCGATGGCAGCCCCAGAATTGCAACTTGCCCACGTATGTGTTTTACTCCTTCTTGGGTTTCTCTAAAGTTTACTCCTTTGTGATGATTTAGTTCGAATCTGACTTTTTTTTTTTGAATTGTTCTCTATAAAGTTGGTCTCTTTAAGATTTTTTTTTTTTCTGATGGTTTTGGGGATGTTAGGTTCAATGGTGCTGAGTTTCTGTTGAGAATGAAGGGGAAGAACATAATGTTTGCGGGTGATTCGTTGGGGAAGAATCAATGGGAGTCGTTGATCTGTCTCATTATGTCATCTGCACCCTCCACTCGTACTCAAATGACCAGAGGTCTCCCTCTCTCCACCTTCAGATTCTTGGTACACACTTCTTCTCCTTCTCTCTCTCTCGCATTTACTTGAGGAAATCAAGTTCTGTAAGAAGCTTTTTTTTTTTTTTGATGTTAGGACTATGGGATAACTATGTCGTTTTACAAAGCTCCTTTCTTGGTGGACATAGACGCTGTTCAAGGCAAGCGTGTGTTGAAACTTGAGGAGATCTCTGGCAATGCCAACGCTTGGCATGACGCTGATCTACTCATCTTCAATACTGGTCACTGGTGGAGCCACACCGGGTCTCAGCAAGGGTTAGTTATTATTTTGGAATGCGAAATGTTGTCTTATATCATATGGATGATTCACATCTCTCATTGTGAAAACACACAGATGGGACTTGATTCAATCAGGCAATTCTTATTACCAAGACATGGACCGTTTCGTTGCTATGGAGAAAGCTCTTCGTACTTGGGCTTATTGGGTTGAAACACATGTGGATAGATCCAGAACTCAAGTCTTCTTCCTCTCTATTTCTCCAACACATGACAAGTAACACACTCTCTCTCTCTCTCTATCTCTTAAAGTTGTTACGCTTTTGAAGAGAATTTCCTCAAAAAAGTTGAATTGTATATATGTTTTGTTGATTGATCAGTCCGAGTGACTGGGCAGCATCAACGTCTTCGGGATCCAAGAACTGCTACGGAGAGACGGAGCCAATCACAGGAGCGGCTTATCCAGTGAGTCCCTACACAGATCAGCTAAGATCGGTGATCGTTGAAGTGCTTCACGGGATGCACAATCCTGCATTACTTCTTGACATAACGCTCCTCTCTTCCCTCAGAAAAGACGGACACCCTTCTGTCTACAGCGGTCTTGTTAGCGGTGGTTCACAGCTGGCCAAGCCAGGCCAGTCAGATTGTAGCCATTGGTGCTTGCCTGGTCTCCCTGATACATGGAATCAGTTGTTGTATACCATTCTCTTCTATTAGCCCACCCTTTTATTATCTTTTTCTATCAATTTATTCGGGTAGGATATTTTTCTAACGCATTCGAGGAGAATCCCCAAGTTTATGGATGCATTCAATTGTAGAAACTTTGAGGCAGAATTTTTCATTCTAATGATTTTATAATTCTTATTACATGCAACATAAAAGCAGAGGTGTTGTCTGTTTAACTTAGCCGTATCGACAGTTGTTTTATCATTTGTTGTTGGCTGTTTAGTTAGCCATAGAGCAAATGTTATTAACAAATTAATAAACCGAAAAAGAGACACAAGAATTTAATGTAGTTATCAACTTGGAATGTTATTAACACATTAATAAACCGAAAAAGAGACACAAGAATTTAATGTAGTTATCAACTTGGAATGTTATTAACACATTAATAAACCGAAAAAGAGACAAGAATTTAATGTAGTTATCAACTTGGTTACATTCATAGACAAAATTAATTAAACAAAGTTTGAAGGTATTGTGTTCAAAAAAATGAAGGTATATTTTTTGAACACATTATAGTTTAAGAGAATATAAATATATTATATAGAAAATCATAAAGCTAATGGATTTGCAAGTTAACTCCAATAAATATAGTTGTCTTTTTTTTTGAAATTAAGTTTAGAATTACAGCTCTATATAGGAAAGACCCAAGAGTCCTAATTTTCTGACGAGTCTTTTTTTTTTGGGCAAAAAAAAAATATAAACAACCAATAATATTTTTGACGAGTCTTGTAATTAATTTACAGGGCTTGTTAAAATACACTACAATGGGCCCAATGAAAGCCTTTTAGGGTTTTCCAAACACACATCCTCAGCCGTACATCAACTTTCCCAAGACTAGCATCTCCACCGTCTATCCCGCCAAAACCCCTCTTTATAAATGGAATCGATTCACACTCTCTAGTCAGTACTCGATATCTTCTAGGGTTTTAGCAGCAGCAACCGGAACTTCACTGTTCTCTTATTCTAGGCTTTCTCTTTGTTAGAAGATGTGTGATTCTCGTTTCGTTCTCTCTAGATTTGGCTTCATCAGATAGTCTATGCGGATTTTTTCCGTTCCCATACGATTCGTTCCCTTGAAGCAATACCAATCGTGTTGCCTTTTTGTTTTTCAATATATTCTCCCTAATCCTTCAAGCATCGATACTGTTAATTCAAGTTTGATGCTGCTGATTAGTGAGCATAACTTGAGCAACTACATATCATTTTTAGGCTAGTCTGTCTGCTTGTATAGATCTATATAGATTGTGAAGGAAGAACAGTGATGAGTCAATTTACAGACCTGTAATGATTGCGGTAATGATCGCATTTCATTATGAACATCTAAGGGACTGAGTTCTTCACTTTTGTTGTCAATTGCTTTAGTTTAGAGTTTGATTGTGCTTCATCAGATAGTCGATGTGGATTTGTCCGTTCCCATATGATTCGTTCCCTTGAAGCAATATCAATCGTGCTGCTCTCGTTATTCTTTTATCATCCCTAATCGATTCAAAGCATCATATACTGTTAATTCTAGTTTTGATGCTGATTTGGGAGCATAACTTGAGTGACTACATATCTTATCTGTGTTTCTCTTATTGTTTTTGTATGTCGGAAGAACAGTGATGAATCAATTTACAGACCTGTAATGATTGCGGTAATGATCGCATTTCATTATGAACATCTAAGGGACTGAGTTCTTCTTACCTTCAGTTTAATAATTTTCTTTCTTTTCATGCCGTATGATTCTTTTCTAAAGAAATTCAGAAGGATTTCAGTGAATTTTTTTGCTGTGGATGATGAGGACAAATATCAAAAAAAACAGTTATCCCTGTCTGAGGATTTTAATCCTTTTGATGATTGATTTGTAATCTGACACTTCTAACACGTTTATATCAGTTTAATCTATTATTTGTTGACGGGTTGTCTGGTTAATGATCTAATCTATAGTCAATTCTTTAGTAAAGTTGAAATGGATTTTAATACCAAGTGTAGAATTTTGTTAATTTGGGTTCTCTCGTTGTTGGATTTTAGTGTTGACACGCAGCCTCTCATCTTCAGCAATTTTTGGTTTTCACATACGTTTGGATAAACCCCACCTCTTTGTGCGAGTACTTTTAAATTGGAAGTTGAAATGAATTGATAACCTTGTGATAAAATATACAAAAAAGGTAAAACAAACATTATTGTATATAAGATAAACCTCAACTATTAACATGTTGCGTTGTCATTTGATTCAAGTAACCTGCTATTTTCACATTCATCTCTATCTTAATCTAGTGTACTTTGCAAGAATCTAAAATCTCTCTGCCATAAAGAAGAATGGACTTGTAAAAAGGATATGTATCGACATGGTTGACCGAGCAATCGTTTTGTGAGCACTAGTAGTTGAAACAATGTTCATTTAATTATCACATCTCAATTATTTCATTTCTATTTTTTTGTAATCTGTTAGAATATATTCATCATCAGGAGAGAGTAAAACGACCCATGATTACAGACTCATTTTCCAACCAGCCTCTTTCTACACCCCTACAGCCTCACCTGTTTATTTGTGTATGTCCATTTAGGAATATCATATGACAATAAGAATATTCTCTTGTATCAAGTTTTTGTTGTTGGGTGCACAAGTCGTTGAAACAATGTCATATCGCAATCACATTTCAATTGTTTCATTTCATACAAACGTGTGTCTTTTCTATCAGTGTCTGTCAAAAATATAACTCGACTGGTATCAACATTTAGTTTATACTTTTATCATCTTTTGAACGTTATCGACAATTCCTACGTGTCTTTATAAGTACCATATGTGAAGATCATAGCAACGGTCCTTTGACGAGTGGATACGTCAATTCTTTTTTTTTTAAAAGATCAACTCCTTTACATTATTGCATTCTGGAATTTATAGTTGAATGTGGAACACGTTTCCAAATCCTATTACCGGTGGTACCTTCTTAAATGATATGTTCTGTACTTTCAAACACAAGGTACAATGCTTGTGTATAAACCGACACTTTAATGTCAATGTAGAAAGAGGTCAGCGTAATTTCAAAGCAGTGTATATCCATTTGTAAATAATCCAAGTCAGACTCAAAGTCCTCCATGCATATATAAAACACACACTTACAGTTTTGTCATACCAAAGATACCATAAATAAACAACACAACAGTCATGGTGATGGATTTGAGCACTTCAAAAATCTCTACATTTTCTACTTCCTCTTGGTGGCTTAGAGGCAAGGTCATAGGCAGAGGCTGCTTCGGCACCGTTAATCTCGCCGTCAACAAATCAGACAGCAATCATATCTTCGCCGTCAAATCAGTCGGTTTTGCCACTTGTATCCCACGTCAGCTCGACTCGTTGGAAAACGAAATTCGTATCCTCCGCTCGGTTTCGTCACCACACATCGTGAGGTTCCTCGGCGATGACGTGACCCGAGAAGGAACCGGGTCGTTCCGGAACCTTCATCTCGAGTACATGCCACGTGGAACTCTCGCTGATGTGGCGGGTCAAAACCTCGAGGAAGATACGATCCGACGGTTCACGTGGTGTTTGGTCTCTGCTTTGAAGGACGTCCACACGTGCGGCTTCGTCCACTGCGATGTGAAGGCGAGAAACGTTCTGCTTGGAGAAGAACCCGGTTCTGCTAAGCTCGCCGATTTCGGTTCCGGTTTAGATATTCGAACCGGAAACCAAACCGGGTGCGAGGCACGTGGTAGTCCACTGTGGATGGCGCCGGAGGTAGTTCGCGGCGAATGCCAAGGCCCCGAGAGCGACGTGTGGTCTCTTGGCTGTACGATCATCGAGATGGTCACCGGAGAACCGCCGTGGAATGAAGACGGAGCTGAGACTCTGAGAACGATCGGATTCTCCGACGAGCTACCGAAATTTCCGGCGAGGTTATCGGAAAATGGCCGGGACTTTCTGGAGAAATGTCTGAGGAGAGACCCGAGCGAGCGGTGGAGCTGCGATCAGCTGTTGCGACATCCTTTCCTCTCGTGTTATGCTCTGTCGGAATCTCCGCGGCATGTATTCGACTGGGTGGACTTGGTGTTCGAGGAAGAAGAAGCAGTGGTGAGTGAGTCAGTGTCGTCCGAGTCGAGTTCGAATATCGCTAGGGAGAGGATCGGTACTTTGGCGATGAGCAGAGGGGTAATCTGGGAATCTGATGGTTGGTTGGTGGTTAGAGGTTCGGGGACACGTCAGCTCGTTCGTGATTCTTCATGTACGGAACTCGTAACGGTGAGGAATTCGACAAGTTCATCGTATAGTTATAGTCCGACGTGGCAGATAGCTAAAGGGAAGATAACATTTTGTTCACACAACGTTAGATATATGTGGTGGCAAAATCGTAAATACGTGGAAGTTAAACGTACGGGCGTGAATGCACCGCCGCAGTGTTGTGACCGTGATGTGCCTCAAAACGCGGATTTGGATGTACCCGACCTAGCGATAATAGTCGCATGTAGTACATTATTGTGCATGTGTTGTGCCCAAATGTTCATAAATAAAATATTTTATGTTGGCAATTTTTGTTCTCTATACACGGCCACACAAATGTTCACTAATAAATACGCAAACATATCTATGACAAGTGGCAATAAAGAAAAGCAACATGTGTCTCAAAGAGTGGGATCATTCATGAATATTGTATATCTTAAGCTACACAATAATGACCAGTTTTAGTTCTCTCAAGAGGATATATATTAATTTAACATTGTGTAGTAGTTTTGTGGATAACTAGTCAGGAGACATGATAAAGGACATAAGATAAGGTTTATGGGTGGGGTATGAGTTTAGGTTGTGGCATTCCTTACCCATGAGGTCTTCTTCTCATGTATAGTATATGTATGAATGAGCTCATGCCGAGCTTCATCCACATACGTAAAGTATGTATTATCACATTTTTTTACTCCAACTATGCAACACACTCATTTACTATCCATTGGTTGTAACTCTTACTCCCTCCGTTTCGAATTATATGTCGTTTTGGAGCAAAATTTTCGTTTCAAAATAAGTGTCGTTTTATGATTTCAATGCAAAATTTATTGATTTTTTAATCTAATCTATTTTTCTATTGGTTGGAATCTAATTAGGTGTATTGGTAATGGTGTTTTTATCTAGTAAATATACAAAATTAAATGTTTTATTAATCTGTGTGCCGAAGTCTAGAATGACAAATAAATTGAAACGGAGGGAGTATTTAATTTAGTCAATGTCTCCTTCTACCCTTCTAGAGCACACTCGAATGGCGTTGACACTTGTTTCCAACATTAATTATCATATTCAAAACTTCAATCCTTCACATTGATTTCAGTACTGTAGAAGTCAGTAGCCTATTTCATTTTTCTGTTTGTTTTGGTGTGAATTTGAAATGCTGATTACAAAACGCATGTTTCTTCTACATTTAAAAATAAAATGCATGACTAATTATAAAGCTATATATATAAACCACTGGGAGGATATTAAAGAAAACTATAAATCAAATAAATTGGAATTTTGTTTGTATCTTCAAATTGTTTGTTCATAGACAGTAACCACTAGTTTTTATCAACCCTGTATGTATGTACTGATTATAGTAACTAATGCGTTATAGAAACAAGGTTACTGAAGTGACAAAAAAGGTTACTGGAGTTGCATAGCTATTTTGCATGATTGCCATTACAATCTCTAGACATGTAAACGCTGCTTAACTTGGGCCGTTCGTGGGCTGAAATGACTGAGGCTAGGGTCTATTAGCTCATCAGATAATCTGAAGCCTAAGCTGGTCCTCGAAACTTCTTCTCAGATGAGTGTTCAGGAACATAGCGGGAATGAAAAGTCGTGTTTATGGCACGCTACTGATTTTTCAGATGGCGAGTTGAAGGATGAGCTCTTCTGCATTAGGTTTGCGTCTATTGAGAGGAAGTGTACTTGTAGAAACTTGAGTTTGTATCATTAGGTTTTTTGAATGAAGTAGCCATCACACCATCGTGTTCTATGATCAGAGATCTGTATGTTCAAGTAGTCATCTGTTATTGTAGCTGTCAATTGTGTGAGTCGCAAGCTCCTTAAATTAAAACACAAAGGGCTTTTGTAGTGGTATTACCTGTAGTCGTGTTGTATCATTTTGACTATTACTTGTGAAGTGTTCAACTCTTGATCAGGCTTATGAGATCAGTTTCATGCTAGTTATGTAATACTTCTGATGGTAGGCTACTACTATAATCGTATTTGTGTTTGACATAATCAGTAAGATGCACGCTGGTACAATTTTCTTAGCTGTGATGATTAATATTAAATATATGAGAGTAGAAGAATCTCCTTAGCTAGGTGTTGTGATGTCTGCACTTTTTCGTTTGTTGTTAGATACTTAAATCGCTATTATTGCATCAATAGATTGCAAAACGTTTATGGAGAAGTTCACCGAAATAGCTGAAAGCCAGCAAGTAGGGAAAGAGAGCAAGAGGGGGACGAGGCTGCTGGTTTACTCGATAATCTCTCGGTTCAGGATAAGAAAAGTGAAGAGGAAGCCAAAGGAGGAGAAAGCCCTGCCCTGCAAAGGAAGAGAAAGAAACAAAGAATGAAGAAGAGAAGAAAACGGACGTAAGCAACCGATCACATGTGGGGCTTTTGGTTGTTGGCATCACAATAATTTACTTTATTATGTTATGTACTTGGCATTGGACCTAAGGGTCACTTCAAAAGGAGTTATTCCTTTGTCATCTAAAAGTCTTGAGTCTTTACCCTGTGTTATAGAAGAGCATCTTATGATATTTTTGTTGTTGTTGTAACTATTTTGACTTGTGTGGTCTTCTTTCTAACTCGTATTAGCTTAAGATACTAGTTATATGTCATCAAATTATATTTATTATTATCATTGTAGCTTTCAACTTTGTTTCAGACCAGAATCATTATTTTTAATCCAATGATTATGAATAAATAATCCACTTTGACTTGCAATTAAACCGTTCGAATCAGATCGACCGACGCAGATTCCAAGTCCAACATCTTTGGTAGATATCACAAAGCAAAGAAAGTGGTTTGTGTTTGTCTTGTTGCAGCAAAGAAGGGCTTATGTGGTGTTTCGAAAAGAGTAAAACAAACGGATTGTTAATTTAGGGCCCGACATCTTAATATGGCTCCACCACGAGAACAAATAAAAGCACCATGTTTTAAAGCCATTCTCTATCTCTTGTCTCGCCAATTTAATTTCCTCTGTCCACACAAGTACTAATAGCTCACTTCTGAGCTGTTCTGTGCCTTGAATATTCAAATTGCATTTCTCTGTCTCATCTTTCGACGTACACTTTTATGTATTTCATGCTACTAGTAAGAGTGGCTGTATGATCACAAGCACAGAAAGAGCGGATGTATGATGATTTACTCTAGTTTTGATGTTAGGGGTAACTATTGTGTACATCCCGTTGTACATTTTCTGATTTTAGTCAAATCTTATTCTGTATGGGTCTGGCGGGACCGTGAGAGAAATTTTGTATATCGAATAAATCGAGTCAAACTTGTTTTCTTTTGGATCAGTTGGATCAACAAATTCAGATTCGTCATGTTGCTCTACGCTAATATAAAGGAGTTCAAGTTACTAACAATCAACGAGTTGATCATACTCTTCTATGAACCGTATGAGTACGTGCTCTCTCATACCCCACACCGCACAATGATTGATTTTTATTCGATATGAAATTGTTAACTCTACTCTACGTGTGACCAGACATTGCGGATTTCTAATTCCTACATAACCGGATTTATCTATCACTGATGAATCAATCATAAGAGCATGATTAATCAGGCTTTGCCCTGAATATTTTCTTGTTTAACCAAAAAACAAAATCTCGAACTCGCTGAAAAATTCGCAAATATGGATATTTAACCTCTTGGATAAAAATTAAATATCAAATAAATTTAGTCAAACTTGTTTTTTGTCAACTGGATTAACAAATTCCGATGCATAGCCAACCTACAATGCAGAAAAATACAAATTTAGTAGAGAAGTCTAAACTCTGCTAATCATACTGTGATGGCCTAATGGTTTCATTGGATGCTGAATCGTGATTGATTTATATTCAATACAATATTGTCAACTCCAAATGAGACTAGATATTGTGGATTTCTAATTTCTACGTAGATTAACAGGACTTATATGTCGCTAGTGAATCAATCCGTAGGAGCATGATTAATTGGGTTTCGGTTTGAATATTTTTCCTATTTATAATCAGAAAATAAAAATGTTGAACTCAGCTGAAAAATCCGCAAATATGGATATTTAATCTTTTGACTAAATTATATATACTCACGGAATAAAAACTCATTTTGGTGCACCCGAACCGAATAAATCATAGTTGATGTAAACTTGTATTTTGTATCATTTATTTTGAACTGATGTAAATTAATATAGTTTTGTGTCAATTTCATTGAAATGGTGTTAAATAAGTTAATAACAACATCATTTAACATAACTGATTCTGAAATATATCATTTATCAATAAATGATTTAAATTAACATCACTTATTTTTCTGATACTAATTAAGTGATGTAATACATACTTTTTTGTAGTGTAAAACTGGTTAAAATCAGGTATTAATTTAAAAATAATCTATTTGGATTCTAGTTCCTCTAAAATTGAATTGAACTAAAGCGGACTTAAAATATTGGTTCTAGTTCGGATCTATTTACCAAAGATTAAATTGGTGAACCAAACCAACAAATTGAATGTCTATAGCTAACTATTAATAGCTAACCATTAACATGACAAAGAAGAAATAGGTCAAAAAGAAGGCTGGAAAATGCATGGAAGTTGGAAAAAGGAAGGCTGAAAATAAGGAGTAGGTGTTGTTTGCAACTGCAACTTCAACCCTCATTTTATGGCAAGAAGAGTGACTTTTGGTCAATAAAGTTCTTAGACTCTAATAATAATCCCTCCGTATCAGTCCTCACCTATCTACATTTATGTCTTTCTTATTATTTTCATGACTGCCATTTTTATGGATTGTCATTTTCTTACAACTATTGACAAAACAATTATTATCACCCAAGTACTATGTACATACCATTTACATGTGACAGAAGGCATAAAACAAAACAGCAACAGTTTGATTCTAAAATGTAAAAAGCATTTTAATTTTACAAAACTATATATAAGCCGAAAATTAGAAAGATAATTATATTGTTATTGAGAAATGAAAACAAAAAGACTTGACGAGTTAGCCAATTTAAAAGACGTGAACAAGTTTCGTGAAAGACTCTCCTCGGCTCCTCGTGGTTAGGTCCTGCGAACAACGAATATGTATTTCGGAGGTGTATATGGGTATCATATCATATTATACTTTTTTCTTCATTTAAAAAAATAAAATATAGTACAAGATTGGTTATTGGTTAACATAGAAACGTGTAAATTAAGATGTTTACTAGAAGTTGCATAGCGTTCCTCGTCTTCCACTTTTGCTTTATGTTCACGTAAAATCTTCCCATCTCTCCCTACTTACCTTCTTTTCTAAGCTAGCTTTCATGTGACCCCCATTACTATTTACCCACTTATCTTCTACTAGTACTTCGTGCTCCCTTGGTTTTGTTCATCTCTTCACCATGTTCTCGCGTCCCAGGGTTTAATGTTGATGTTACTTTAGTTTAATATGGAAGTATAAAGTGATGAGAAATGATATTAAAACAGTCCTTTAAAAGAAGAGTTCACGAGTCACTAAAATTCATTCGATTTTTTTTAGGGTCAAAAAATTCATTGAAATTAAAAAGTTGAAACTAACGTCTAGACTAATCATTGTATGATTTTTCAACTAAATGACAATATAGGAGATATGTTATCGCAACATGAGATTTCCTGATGTATTGAGACTATTTTGTATTCTACTTAATGATAATGGATGTGTTGAACACTTGAATCTAAATGTAAGTTTGTGTATAAATTATAAAAATAGACTTATAGGAAATCATATGTTTAGAATTTAGCGATCGATTCATGAGATATAGAGATACGAATCTATCTTATTAA
The DNA here is from genome assembly GCF_000801105.2 of Raphanus sativus. Lineage (NCBI taxonomy): Eukaryota > Viridiplantae > Streptophyta > Magnoliopsida > Brassicales > Brassicaceae > Raphanus > Raphanus sativus. The sequence goes on from NC_079519.1 coordinate 6,274,287, forward strand.
AACAGAAACATTCTGTTGGACCTAACATTTATTTTGTAAGTTTTTAAATTAAATACACATTTATATTTTATAGTTAAACATACATTAAGTCACTAATGTTCCTTTCTTTATACTACTATCCATGTTTCCAAACAATATACTTATTTCTTTATACTACTATCAATGTTTCCAAACAATATATTTTTTATACTACTATCAATGTTTCTAAATAATACAATAATTAATCTTAGTTATTTTATATCTATCATTTTCTCTTTAAAATTTTGTAGAAACGTCATAATTTCATAAATTGCAAAATAGTGAACTTTAAAATTTCGATTATAAGATTACAAATTATGAAACTATTACAATTTAAATCCAATTAGATTACATATCGGTCATCCATCAGTTTGATCGGTTAGTCTCGGGTTTTAGTGATTTTTTAATACGAATATTTTAAAAACCTAAATTGAATTGTCAGATCTCCGGATTAACCGGTGTAATCACAATCGGGTTGAATTTAAAAACACTAATTTAAATGCAAAAATATTTTAAATACACATTTTAAAAAAATTACCAAAATATTTATTAAGTTATTAATGAATTTTTTAATCGTAAAATATTCCGCGCTTCCAAAGCGCGGGTCAAGATCTAGTACAAATTAAAACAAACCCCACTCATCTTTTAAACTCACAACCCTCCTCCACTCTATTATTTAGTTGAAACCACACCACGCTAAAAGACAAGGCCCACAGCCATCCCTGCATGTACTTCTTCTACACATCACATTTCATCAAATATTCCAACCAAGATTATGCATGTAATCAATATAATACGACTTACTTTTCACAACAATTTTTTTCTTTCTTCAATGGAATTTAAGACGACAAATAGAAAGGCAATTGGTTGGAGAATAGGGCTAAAAAATCCTTTGAATATCTTTTTCCATAATTTATATATTATATTCTTGACAAAATATCCTGATTATGTGGGATTTGTGTATAAATAAAAATAAAACGACTTAATATAATAAATTTCGTTTATGTTCTCAATACACATTTCTTCTTTTAAATCTCATCTTTTTATAGCATTTATATCTAGTTTTTTTTTTTTTTTTAAAAAAAATTTCCCTATACACTTCACTTTATACACTCATATATATAATCAAAGGGACCTCCAAAGAAAAAAGAAAACATGATCAGTTAAGAAGTAAAGATAATGAGGGAAGAAGGCTCAATGACAACTAGAAACAGTCTCCTCAAAACCTTGTCTTCTTACAATTCCAATGTTCTCTTAGCTGCTCTCCTCTTCCTCCTCTTAGTCGTCCTCTTCGTCTTGCTTCTCCATTTCTACGCCCGCTTTTACTGGTCAAACTCCGACCACGAATTCTTCGCCGCTCGACGCCGGCTGAGAAGGAGACGAATCCGAAGAAGAACAGTCACAACGACGAGAATCATACCTCCTCTCCCACTAAGAGGTGTCGTCGACGACGCTGAAGCTTCTGTTGCTACGACAAGCGATGACAAAGGTTTGGACCCTTCGGTCATTTCTTCGATTCCTCTGTTTGTTTTCGAAGACGACGAGAAAGAAGAGGAGGAGGAGGAGGAGTGTGTGATATGTCTTGGTTTGTGGGAAGCGGGAGATTTCGGGAGGAAGTTGAGATTTTGCGGACATGGGTTTCACGTTGAGTGTATAGACATGTGGTTGTCTTCTCATTCTTCTTGTCCGCTCTGTCGATCCCCTGTTCTCGCCGCCGTCTCCGATCGAGAAAATCTCAAGCCGGACATTAACGACGACGTTGATGTCGTGGAGGGAGAAGAAGAAGAGGCAGAAGAAGATGAGAACGTCGTCGCCGGTGATCGGAGAATTTCACTGTCTCTTGATGTGACGGAAGATAATGCAAAAACAGGGGTTGACGACGACGGCGTTGGCGTCGGAGAAGGAGAGGTTAGAATTGAAGTGTTAGATGAGGACGGAGGATCAAGAGGTTATCGGAGATCGACGTCTTCAGCATCGAGTTCGTTGATGAGGATGCTGAGTAGTAGAACTAGATCGGAGGGTAGCAAAGTGTTTCCGTCGTCGGCGACGCAAGATTCGTCTCAGTAAACAATAAATACATAAAAAATCATGTGTACAACTTTGGAAATAGAAAAAAAAATGAATAGCCTAAAAGCCACGTGCGGTAAAAAAAGAGAAAGATATGTAATTACAAAAGTGGTAATTTATTTTTGATCAAGTTTTGGTTGAATCTGATGATTACGATCAGGAAATGACTTTTGTCAATACTTGTGCAAGTAAAAAGGCAAAATCTAAATTCATGTATCTTAATTATCACATCAGTACATGTAAAATCTAGCTGCGATGCGAATATTGTTAAACTTAGATCAAAGAATACTGAAAACTTCGTGATATCTTATTGAATCAACACCAACGTACAAGACTTATATAGTCAAACAAAAAACAACTCCTACAAGTCAGCTAACCAACCAAAGCCACTCCTATAAGTTAGCTAACAACTCAACACACGCTTCCTAGAATATAGGAAGATTTATTCAAATCTAGAAAACCAAAACAACTTGAAACAGACTCCTAAAAGCCCGGTGTACTTCAATCCCTCCCTTAAACTGAAGCTCCTTTCAGTTTACAAACTTCAAGCAAACCCCCATGTCATTCCTTAGCTTCTCGAACACGTCAAGCTTGACTGGCTTCGTCATAATGTCTGATAGCTGATCCTTTGTTGAGCAATACTCCATGGTAATAACCCCCTCATTCACCAAGTCACGAAGAAAGTGGTAACGCACATGAATATGCTTACTTCTGCCATGAAACACAAGGTTCTTGGACAACTTGATTGCAGAGCTATTGTCGCAAAATAGAACAGTGCCTTTCTCTTGTTCAAACCCCATCTCTCCTAACACATTCCGTAGCCAAACTGCTTGACAAGCTCCATTAGCAGCTGCTACATACTCGGCCTCCGTAGTTGAAAGCGTGACAATAGGCTGCTTCTTGGAGCTCCACGCAACCGCTCCTGCTCCTATCATGAAGGTGTACCCTGATGTGCTTCTCCTATCATCTTCATCACCCGCATAATCACTATCCACATAGCCCACTAGTCCCCTTGCATCACTTCTCTTGTACTGTATTCCAAGACCTGACGTTCCTTGAACATATCTGAGTATACGTTTCACTGCCAGCATATGCGACTCCTTAGGATTCTCCATGTATCTACTCACCAGGTTCACAGAGTAAATTAGATCCGGCCTTGTGGCTGTTAAGTACCTCAAACTCCCAACAATCTGCTTGAACAAAGTAGGATCCACTGAGCGCCCTTCACCTTCCTTAGTCAACTTATTCCCAGGAATTATAGGATTCCTCACTGAGTTGCACTCTAACATTCCAAACTTCTCTAACGTCTCCAAAGCATACTTCTTCTGACTTATGAAAATCCCATCTTCATCTTGCACGACTTCAACACCCAGAAAATACTTCATTCTTCCTAAGTCTGTCATAGCAAACTCTTCCATCATGGACCTTTTAAACTTCTCAAGTAATTCAGCCGAATCACTAGTATAGATGAGATCATCTACATACAGGCTCACGACCAAAACACTACTTCCTTCTGTCTTGACAAACAAGGTATGTTCACAATAACACTTTTTGAAGCCCTCCCTTGCAAAGTAACCTTCAATTCTACTGTACCATGCCCTTGGTGCTTGTCTCAAGCCATACAACGCCTTCTTCAACTTGTATACCTTCTCTCTCTCGTGCTCTGACTCGAACCCCTTAGGCTGCTCAATGTAAACATCCTCCTTGAGCTCTCCATGCAGGAAAGCACTCTTTACATCAAGCTGAAACACAATCCAACCCCTTTGAGCAGCCAAGCCTAGTATCGACCTAATAGTGTCCCATCTAGCTACTGGAGCAAAGACTTCGTGGAAGTCAATTCCATGAGTTTGATGAAAGCCTTTTACTACAAGTCTGGCCTTGAACTTATCAACCTCTCCTCTTTCGTTGAGCTTTGTCTTGTATACCCACTTTACTCCAATGATCTTGGCTTTTGCAGGCGCTTCTACTAGCTCCCAAGTTTCATTCTCTTCAATGGCTTTTATCTCAGCTTCCATCGCCTTCTTCCACTTATCATATTTGACCGCATCTTCAAACTTTTCTGGATCTTCTTCATTAATATACAGCACCATATATCCTTCATCATCTTCAACAAACAACCCTTTCTCTTCACAGATGTAATCCCTCATCCATGCTGGTTTTATTTTATTCCTTCCAGCTCTGCTACTGCCAGCGTTTTCTTCTTCAGTCTCAGTCTCAACAGTTGTTTCTGCAGTGTCGTGTGCCCCTTCCTGAGCCGTATCTTCTCTCTCATTCTGCTCTTCTGTCACGTTCTCTTCTCTGTCTCCACGGTTCTCTTCATTCTCTTCTCCACACACGACAAACTCTTCTTCTTGCTCTGTTTCTTCCCATTCCCAACGCTTCCCCTCGTCAAATCTCACATCTTTACTTATGACAATTCTTTTCTTTGCAGGATCATACAACCTGTAAGCTTTGGACTCTTTGCAGACCCCGAACATGACGCATCTGACACTCTTTTCATCAAGTTTCACTCTCTTCTCGTATGGTATAAGTGCAAAGGCTACACATCCAAAGACTCGTAGATGTTCCACCGATGGTTTGTGTGAGCTCCACTTCTCTGTTGGCGTGACATCTCCTAGTATAGACGTTGGGCTCCTGTTGAGAATGTGCACTGCATATTGTGTTGCCTCTGTCCAGAAACGCAGAGGAACTTTCATCCCAAAGAGCATACATCTCACCATATTCATTATGCTCCTGTTCTTTCTCTCTGCGACCCCGTTCTGCTGCGGAGTATACGCTGCAGTCAACTGTCTTTTGATCCCTTGCTCCGTGCAGAAATCATCAAACGCCTTGGAGTTGAACTCACCCCCTCTGTCAGTCCTCAGACACACCAGTTGCTGTCCACATTCTCTCTCAACAGCACTCTTGAATTCTTTGAATACTCTAAACGCTTCTGATTTCTCAGATAAGAAGAACGTCCAGCATTTACGGCTAAAATCATCAATGAAGTTAATGATGTATCTCTTACCACTCTCTGATGTAGGTGAGATCGGTCCGCAGATATCACTGTGTACCAGCTCCAGTCCCTTGCTTGGCCTCCACAGACTTTTCTTTGGTATGTTCTCTCTGATCTGCTTTCCCTTCATGCACACCTCACACACTTCTCCTGGTTTATTGATCTTAGGTAGTCCGTTCACCATTCTTTTCTCAGTCAGCTTGAGAAGGCTGTCATGAGAGAGATGACCGTACCTCTTGTGCCAGATCTCGTCAGATTCCTCCAGTGGGCTCTGTATCTGATTGATCTTCAGCTCTTCCTTAGGTTCCAAGACAGTCGCCATGACTACAAACATTCTGTTTGACGTCATTGTAGAGTGCATTATCATTCTCCTCTGTTGTTTGTGCCAAATCTCACACGTATCATCTTCAACTATGATCCTCAAACCCTTTTGTTGAAGCTGACCCATGCTTAGGAGATTGCTCTTCAGTCCAGGCACATAGTATACTGATGAAATCACCTGAGCTGTGCCATTAATCTCAAGCCTGAGATTCCCTCTTCCCTCAACTTGCATCCGTCTATCATCTCCTAGTTTCACTTGTTGTCGAAACTTAGTGTCAAGTTCCATGAACCACTCTCTCATGCCGCACATATGGTTGCTACAGCCAGAGTCCAGGTACCAAACATGCTTTTCTTTAGCTTCCACCATAGCCATTAGAAGCACATCTTCTTCTAACTCTGCATAGTTAGCAGACCTCTCCCAAGCTGGACACTCATTCTTAAAGTGTCCCAACTTATGACATTTATAACATTCAATGTTACTCTTGTCAAACCTTGTGCCTCCACGACCGCCACGGTACCCTCCTCTGCCTCTGTAGCCACCTCTTCCCTGATTGTACCCTGAGGAACTTCCACGTCCTCCACCGCCTTCCATTTTCAAGGCATGTTCTTCACTGCTACTCTTGCAAAGATTCTGCTCGTGCACCAATAAGGAGCTCTGTAACTCATCAACAGACAGCTCCTTAATATCCTTCGACTCTTCTATGGCACACACGATATACGTGAACTTGTCAACCAGTGTTCTCAACACCTTCTCCACAATCTTCTCATCCGTCATATCCTCTCCAAGATTCCTCATGTCGTTTGCCACCACCATGACCTTGGAGAAGTAATCAGTAATCGAATCACCTTCCTTCATCTCTAGCACCTCAAAGTTTCTTCTCAGCCTCTGAAGCTGAGCACTTTGAACTCTTTTGTTCCCTTGATACTTCGTCTTCAAGGAATCCCAGATATCCTTTGAGGTTTCCTTCTTAGCGATCGTCTTCAACGTCGTCTTGTCGATCGAGGCAAAGAGATAATTCTTAACCTTCAGATCCTTGAGCTTCTGATCTGCAAGTTCGGTTCTCTGAGCCCCCGTCAGTATCACGTTCCTCTCAGCCTGCGTAACACCTTCTTCGACAAGCCCCCACCATTCTTTAGATCTCAAGAGATTCTCCATGAGCATTGCCCAATGCTCATAATCTCCATCAAGCTTTGGAATGCTCAACAACGACTCCTTCTCACTCATTTTCTCTTGAATAGGCTCTGATACCACTTGTTAAACTTAGATCAAAGAATACTGAAAACTTCGTGATATCTTATTGAATCAACACCAACGTACAAGACTTATATAGTCAAACAAAAAACAACTCCTACAAGTCAGCTAACCAACCAAAGCCACTCCTATAAGTTAGCTAACAACTCAACACACGCTTCCTAGAATATAGGAAGATTTATTCAAATCTAGAAAACCAAAACAACTTGAAACAGACTCCTAAAAGCCCGGTGTACTTCAAATATGAAGATATTTAAAAGTTAAAAGAAATTATAAACTGAAAAAAGCGTAGAAGCGAAAATGAAATGTGATAGAGAATCTCATAGGCATACATTACATAAGGCGTCAAAGCGTATACTGTTTTACTTATTATTGCAAACTTTTGTATTCGCCATTATTCTTGGCCTCTTCTTATATCATTCCATTTTCAGTAGGACACACAACTCTCTGCAGTCTTATAAAAGACTAGTCATTTTCGTATACATACCAAAAACTAAGAGTTAGAGAAAACGAGTGATGAATTAAGAAAAACGTTAACTTTGTAATGGCCACAAAGATATAAAGCCTATGATGGTACTTTCGTGTTCAATCAATGTATGACTTCAACATCAAACATGCTGATAGGTTGTTTTCAAACTCTACCTTCTGATTGCTTACTCAATCGTTCTTTATTTTCCTAGACATAACCCTGAAACCTCTCATATTTCTTCAATCCAATTATTTACAAAGACAAAAGCTAAACTATTCATTCTCATTTAGAGAAGATAATAAGCTGAAGAGATAAGAGTGATCACACAATGGGAAACCAAGAAAAGTCAAGAATGGGTAGAGTATGAGGTTGCTAAGCTTTCCAACAAAGTCAATCTATTTTTAATCCCATTTGAATCAACTGTACGAGACGATACAACCCTTTAGATAAAATTATTTATGCTCGAACCTTCGACCTAAGGATATAAAATCAAATGAGTAAGATTCCATGCTTTCAAGAAGGTGTCATTTTTTAACTACAACTCATTTGGTGTTAAGGGTGTATTAACTTTTGAGTGAAAAGTGGGTTTTAGGTGGTTGCATTGGATTGGAGAGAAGTGTTCAGGGATGAATCAGAGCTGAAGATAAGGAGTTTGTGGTATTGATAGAGTTGTTTATAATGGAAATGCAGAGGAAAAGAGATATGTACCGAACGTTACCAGAGGCGAATCTAGACTGAGCTGGTAGTGGGTGCAAATTTTAATAACTAACAAAAGAGGTATCAATTATCAAACCAGCTACATAAGTGGCTGCACAACACCATCAAACCATTTTATCTGGCTGATTTCTCTGTAATTTTACATACAAATTTCTTAATATTAGTAATATTATGGGTGCACGTGCCACCGTATATCAAGCACTGGCTTCGTCCCTGAACGTTAATAACCTCATGAACCTCTGTTGCCATCCTCTGGTTCTTTTGGTGAAATGAAACAGTCAAATGGTGTATTTTGAGGTTCTTCTTACAGGCCTGTGGTGTCTAGAGCTTTGTGGAATATTTGGACGTATGTAGTATGAGAAAATGCAACATGAACCACGGTGCAAACTGGCAGGATTTGCCCTTTGCCAAGGTCTAGAACTAGAAGTATCAAGTATGTGCTTTTCTTTAGCTCCAACGACTTCAACAATCAAAACACAGGACTGGGACTGTTTGATCGAGGATGCTACAGTTTTGCTCAGATATTAGTATGCAATTTTAATATGATGGTGCATGTACTATATAGTGTATAGATACCCAAAATAATTATTTCATCTCAGTTTATTGATTGAGATGGCAACTTGGCAAGGCTGTGAAAATAGTGACATAGCTTATAGCTACGTTATAAACCTTAGCTACTTACTTTTGGGCAGTTGTTCAAAAAAAAGAAAAAGCTACTTACTTTTGGGCTAGAACTATACATAACTCCCATATTTAGGCCCATTCAAATCTTCGTGTTGGTTTGGCGTACATACTCTGCATTTTGCTATCTTTTTACTCAAATGTCTATTTCAGAATCATTCAAATCAATAGAGACATGTATACAACGTTTTCTTTTCTTTTCGGAGATTGGTTGATAAATATCAATTTAAATGGAATAAATAAAATAGTAATCAAATTTTGTTTTTTTTAATTGGAGAAAGTAAGCATTTGTAATTTACGTGGACTCAAAAATCCTAACTCCAACCGATTTAAAATTGAACAAAAAAAACTACAAGTACTTAAAATTCCTCAACTTAAAAGAACCAAAACTGAAAAGAATTGATCCGAATAAATTTGAATAGATTCGATCCGAAAAGAACTAATATAGACAGACATATCCCAAACTATGTTCTAAGTGTTCTATTTCTATATTTTAATTCATGATGATTTAGTTGCAATTTATTTTTGTCTGTAATTTTCATTATTATTTTTGTAGTATTTTCAAGTAATATAAAATTTAGAGTTTAAAATTGTTATTTTAATTATTAATAATTTATTTTAGTTATTTTACAAAAAGTAAATTTGTATGACATATTTCACTAAATTTTGATAGGATCAGATATTTTAGTTTTTTTGGGGGGTGTTTAAATATTTCAACCGATCCAACCTTATATACATATCCTAAAATTACATGTATTTTATAGCTATTTTAATTATAGGTCTAAATCTATAGGAACTTGACAAATTCAAGTATGTAGTTAGATTCAAATCCGTGGATCCCAGCTCGAACCTAACCCGAAGACTTGATATGCACAGGCCTAGGAGAAAGGTAGAAGAAGAAGCAAAGAATGTAAGACACGGGAGTCTCTCTTGAGGAAGTTTCCGGGAAGGTCACTGAGCATAGTGATAGGAGCCAGACGACAAGGATTTTCAATGTAAAAGGACGTAGAACGTCACTATCTACACCAAATCTTTATGCAAAAATCCATCTTCTAATTATCTTCAACAATATTATATTTAAACTTTTTTATCTTCTTCTGTGGTGACATTTTGATTAAAATATTCTCCCAAGTTGAATATCTATCTCAGAGAGGAAACACAAAAAACTCCCAATACATACAAGAAAGGTACCAAAAGGAGCCGAGAATATCTTGGAGATAAACCTGTAATGGTAACTTCAACGGTGGAAGCCTTGAGCCCTGAAGACGGCGAGCGAGTTCTCTTCACAAGAGACAAACACTACGCGATGCATGGTGAGATCTTGATGATGGTTCTTGTGGTAAGCTTCGCTGCTTTCCTCTTGTTCCTCGCCTTGCTTCCTTGTCTTAAGCGTCGTTACGCTTACAACTCCGACCTGTCTGAAGAAGACGCTTCATGGAGCGGAAGAGTCAAGTCAGCACCTGTCCCTGTTATAGTAGTAAGCAAACATTCTATTTCGAAGTAGCCACAGGCCAAACAAGAAACAAGCATGTAGTGAGTTTCTAGTTAACCAAAAAAAATTGTAGAAGCGTATGTTAGTAGTACACTATATCTCTTCACTACATTACAACATTGTACCAAACTGCAATTGCAGCCGACAAATAAGATCCTGGACAACATCAACAATTTGATGTCTTTTCACTAACTAGTACATATACAAGAACTTTTAGTTCTTTTTTTTTTACTGCATAGAGAGGTAATCAAGCTGGACGACTCTGTATTAGAAGAGTAGAGTACCGACCAAGGCAGAGGTTAAGGGAATGGTGAGATTGTCGTCTATGTCGGTGCTTATCGGTAGTGATTCTATAAGAGCAGATGCTATAGAGATGATTAGGAAGCGAAGAATCAGATCCCACCCGCTATTCTCCATGTAGCCAAATGAAGCAAAGTAGTACATATAACCAACAGATGCTAAGAACCCTGCGATTGCCATACCAATGCTACCAGCTACTGATTTGTTTCTGTTGTAAGGGAGCTTCTCTGTTCCGAGCCGCCTCCCAACAATGTCAGCCATACCTAGAAGTGTACAAGATTCATCATCCAATACAAAATTTGCTAATATAATTGTATCAAACCAAAAGCTAACTGAGCGTACCATCTCCAGCGCAGAGGTTGCATATCACTGCGATAGCGATGGGGGATGTTTTCCAGTAGAAGAAACAGGCGGATGTGATAGAGAGTGCGTAATAAAGCGGTCCCTTAAGGAGTTCCCTGATGAAGAAAGCAAACTAGAGAAACTTTGTGAAGTGACAACGAGTGTGATGATATTTACACTCAGGAACAAAAATGACTAAGTAAGTAGGTAAGAGGTATTTTAGAAGGAAAAAAAAGGGAGGTATACCTGCGATCACCGTGTCTGCTCATAGACTTGATGGTACCTTCGTCTTGGTAGACTCCAAGACCAAGGAGGAGCATCCTTAATATATTGAGTCCAGGTACAAGAGAAGCGAAAAGCGCTCCTTGGGGTCCAGAACTGAAAATAATTTGGTATTGAAGTTAAATGGTGCCAAGTTAATTAGTCAAAATCAATCCTTTTTAAAATCCATAATAATACCTGAAGAGTGGCCAGCAAAGCATAAAAACAAGACCAATATTGATGTGCACAAGCTTCCTGATAAGTTTCTGAAGAAGACAACAAGGCAATGATTATAAGTAGGTTAGTCTCCTCACATATGCTAGGCTAGCTAAACCAATTCCACACTCTGGTAGTCCTCTATCAGAGAAACTATGGCTGTTACATAGTAAAATGTTTTTTTGGGTTATTTCTTGATTACAATGAGTTCAAAGAAACTATATATACCTCCAGTAGCCAAATCCACACATGTTTATATCAAAGAAATAAGTGTAGAAAAAAACAATTAAAACCTAAGAATTTTTTTTTTTAAAAAGTACCATCTCGATTTGGTTTCTGAGCAGTAGAGAACTTTTTTTCAGACTACTAAGTTACCAGATTTAGGGTTAGTTTCCTTTTCTCCTCACTGCAAGTCTATCAGTGGCATTCTACCCAAATGCGTATCCTTTCACATTATAATTTTTTTTATTCTGGCAATTAATGCCATTACTCGATACAGCACCAAAGACAAACTACACAGGCTTTCTTCTACCAGGAACAGAACAGTAGTATATGAAAATCAAAATACTATAATATAATATTCTCTTACGTATATAATTGAATTTAATTTTATGATTGGGAACCTGTTCAAAGATGCCGCGCTTGCCAATCTCTCCCCAGAACCCGAGGCAAGAGACCGCCACGACGCTGGTGATCCCCGACGCGCACACGTCCGACAGGACCGAATTGTCCGGAAACATGACTGCCAGTGCAGACGGTAGACTCCTCTGAGGAGGAGGAGACCTGCGGAGCGTGGTGGTTGTTGGTCTTAGGGTAGTTGTAGGCGCGATTCGAAGAGTCAGGAATCGTGGAACCGGAGGGACGAAGCAAGAAGAAGAAGAGTCAACAAGGAGAAGGGAGGAGATGCTCTTAGTTGCAGTCATTTTTTCTCTCTGCTAATCTTATATCCCCTCCCCCAACGACCAAACAACCTTTCATCAAGATCAAATATTTTTAATTATTGATTTTTAGATTTTTTTTTTTTTTATTATTTCTTTTGACAATCGGATTGATACTGTTTGTTACTTTGCTTTGGCTTGGTGGTAGTTGTTGCTTTGACATTCGTTTTTCCTTCCATGTGAATCTTACGTTTTTTTTACTGCGTTTAATTTTTGAAGAAATAGAAGTTGGTAATTCAACGAAAAATTGCAGAGCAACTTATCCTCTTCTTCTTCAGCCTCCTCGTACTGGTAAATGTAGTTTTTCTTTTGTTTCTTATCTGATTAGTTGAATAAAATCTCATCTTCCTTTGGAAAGTCATATTCTTGATCTCTTTCTATAAAGGTCCAGATTTTCTTTTGTAAACCAGCCAGCTTTCCTTTAAGCCCATGTAATAGTGGGCTTTGTTTTATCAGACCATTAAGATTCCGGTCCGGCTTAATGTAACTAATCGCGTGAGAATGTCAGAGCGGAAAAGAATATCAGTCTTTTTGCTTCCTCGAGTTTATACCTGCTTGTCCGACTCAATATGTTACGATAGAACCTATTTTGGGCTTATGTTTTGCTAATAAGTGAGCCTGTTTAGTAGACAGAGTCAGAAAAATCAAACCTTCATGAATCTTTTTCATCAAATCATTTTTCATGATCTTTTTTTGGGGGACAAATGTTAAAGAAAGAAAAAAATCAGAACTAATAATTCAGCTATGACACGATTCGTTATCATCCTTTCAAAGTCGCATATAATTTTGAAAAGCATAGAAAAGTGATTCAGATTCCCCTCACATGGGTTGCCGAGACACATGACCACACAACTCTTCTTGCGTTGCCTTGTTAATTATTCATTTTTACAACTATTCTAAACAAAAACAATATATTATTTTCATATATAAATAAATTATGTGTGTGTGTGTGGCTGAAACCAGTTTTTTTATTATATTTGTCAAATAATGCCAAACTAATCCTCAATTATTTAGCTGTTGACAAGAAAATGATCCTTCAATTATTTTGCTGTTCATGTATATCTTTCGAAAGTACAATTGCATGTGTTTTCCAGGTGTGCGAGCAAATACCATCAGAAATGGTTTTGTAGTTTTTCCTACTTTTTTTTAGTTTTCATGTTTTATAATCGTTTGATGAGATTTGTTGGTCCAAATCCATGTTAGCGACTAAAAGTCTAACTAATAACCTAAAACTACAAAACTTCATAAAGTATTTATGAAAAAAGTGTTTTTTTTCTTTTGTAAACACAAACGAACACACTCAGGTTAATGAGTAAGAACCATATTCACAAATAAAGCTTAGACATTTTATCCATTAAATTTGTTTCGTTTCGTCATTTGTTTTGAATTGATCCAAAAAATCTAGATATTTATAAGTCTCTGAAGCATAACAAATATTAAAAATTAATATTCGTTAAGCACAAAGCAAATCACAAATACTAAAAAAAATATATCTCTAATTATATATAAAGTTCTAAATATATACTTACATAATTAACATATAATTTTGTCGATTTATTTATAAAAATTATTGATAAAATATTAAGTTAAGAAAATAATAAAAAGATATTTATAGAAAATTACATTTTTCCTATAATTTTTTGTTTTGTAAGAAACTTTTATTAAATTTAGAAATCTATTAGACCTTTCATTAATTTTATTTGATATTTTATATTATGGAAAAAGTACTACAAAATAATTTTTCTACATTTACTTGTATTAAACAAAACAAATAAGATATCTGTAAATATACGCTAATATCTATAAATTTTTTGGATATCCAGAAAACTAGATATCTGTATTTTTCTGAAATAAAATAAATTAAAAAATCAAATATCCGTGAATTACGAAACAAATCACAAATACTGAAAATATGGTACTATCCGATCTGTGACCACCTATTAGCTCATTGATCAGTAAGAATATATATTAAAAGTTTAAATTACTTTTCTAAATTGTGTTTTTGTATGGTACGGGTTAAGTACATTAATCCAAATCTCCAAGAGACCAAGACCACTTTATTTGCTTGCCATCTAAACCGCAACTAACCTAACCAATCGTCTCGTTGATTATTCAAACGGGTTGAATTGATTTTATACGAATATAGGAGAGATAACCGATAAGGACCACATAACTAGCTAACAAACCAAATTTGGCATCACATGAACCATGTCGTTGAATATTCAGGAGAGGCTTATTTTAATCAATAACTAAAACGATCCAACCATCTTACCATGAATATATAATTATATATATACACAATCTCTTTAAACTTGTATAGTGATTAATATTATTTTCGGTAATAACTAATAGTATTACATGAGCATCATTTTATAAACAAAATAAAAGGTAAGTGGTCTGGTTCGTATCGCACCTATTAGGAACCACCACCACCAACTAGTCAGTGGAGTTCGCAAACTGTTCTGTTTTTTTTTCCTCAAGAATAAAGTTTTGACCTTTTTTTTTCCTCTTTTTAAACGAATCACACTCTCCATCGTGTAGAGAGCCTCCCTCTCCCTCTCTCCATTTTACTTCCTCTGTAGCCTCTCTTCTTTCAACCCCTTCTCTCCAAATCTCTCTGTTCCGATTCAAAAAAAAATGCGCAATCTAAAGCTATTCGAGAGGTTCAAGAGCACACAAATCCACGCCTTCACCTCATCATCACAAGACTCTCCTTCCACAAGCACCAATGGCAGCGGCATCAGCAACAGCCCTCGACTGAACTTCCTAAGAAACCATCCCAAATCAACCTCCAAATCCTTCTCTCGCTCCCTTCTCCCTCACGGCTTCCCCACCACAGACCTCCTCGAGCCTCCTCTCGACTCTCACCTCAAACCCCTCGACCTGGTCGAGTCCTTATCCAATCTCTACAGAAGAATCGAGTCAAGCTCCTCCGAGTCCGAGACCTCCCTGCTCTACCTCGAGCAGTACACCATTCTCCGCAGCCTCGGCGACGCCAAGCTCTCGCGCAGGTGTTTGCTCAACGCCAGGAGACACGCTGTTGATGTCCCTTGCAAGGTGGTTTTATCCGCTTGGTTGAGATTCGAGAGGAGGGAGCATGAACTTCTCGGAGTTGAGTCTATGGATTGTAACGGCTTTGCTATCGAATGTCCGAAGACTAGTCTAATTCACGGCTGTGATTTGAATCTAGTCAACGAGGAGCATTGTAACTGTCACGAGGAAGATGAGATTATTAAAGTCTCTATGGCGGGTCTAGACGAGGATAGTGACTTCTCCTTCTGTGTTGGTTTAGAGAAGGCTATGTGTGTTAGGTCAAGAATAGCTGCGCTTTCGCGTCCTTTCGAGGCTATGCTGTATGGTTCTTTCGTGGAATCGAGAGCTTCCGAGATCGATTTCTCGGAGAATGGAGTCTCGGTTGAAGCCATGGTGGCGTTGAACATATACAGTAGGATTAAAAGAGTTGATTTGTTTCGAGTTGAAACCGTCTTTGAGCTGCTTGGTTTGGCCAGCAAGTTCTGTTGCGACGAGCTGAAGTCTGCTTGCGAGTCTCGCTTGGCTTCGTCTGTTACTGATCTTGATAAAGCTTTGACCTTTGTGGAGTACGCGTTGGAGGAGCGTAGGGAGCTTCTCTTGTCTGCTTGCTTGCAGGTGTTTCTGAGAGAGCTTCCTCGGTGTCTACACGACTCTAGAGTGATGAGATTCTTCTGCGGTTCCGAGGCAAAAGAAGGGTTGGCTTGTCTTGGTTCGGAGTGTTTGTTCATGGTGTACTACTTGCTCAGCCAAGTAGGGATGGAGGAGAGGCTGACGAGTGAGGCTATGCTGGTGTTGCTAGAGAGGACTCGAGAGTTTGCTCGCACGAACTGGCAGAAGGCTGTGGCCTTGCATCAGATGGGATGTGTTCTGTTCGAGAGGAAGGATTACAAGGCGGCTCAGTTCCATTTCAGATTAGCTTCAAGCTTAGGACACGTCTACTCATTGGCTGGGGTATCAAGAACTGAGTATAAACAAGGGAAGAGGTACTCGGCGTACAAGCTCATGAACTATCTCATCTCTAAGCACAAGCCGCAGCATGGATGGATGTACCAGGAGAGGTCTCTTTACAACGTCGTCGGGGAAGCAGAGAAACTAAAAGACCTTGAAACCGCCACCGAGCTTGACCCGACGCTGACGTTTCCTTACAAGTACAGAGCCGTGATGAAGTTCGAAAGGAAGCAGGTCAAAGAAGCGTTCGAGGAGGTTGATAGATTGATTCAGTTCAAGCTTACTCCGGATGTTCTTGAACTGAGGGCTTGGCTGTTTTTAGCGGTTGGTGACCGTGAGAGTTGTTTGAGAGATATAAGAGGAGTGCTGTGTTTAGAGCCCAAGTATGCTGTGTTTGGTGGGAGGATGGGAGATGATTTGGTGGAGGCTCTGACCACGCAATGTAGTGAAGCTGAATGCTGGGTGAGGCTTTACGATAGATGGTCAGCTGTGGATGATGTTGGATCCTTAGGTGTTGTTCATCAGATGCTTCAGAATGATCCTAGCAAAAACTTCTTGAGGTTTAGGCAATCTCTTCTTCTCCTAAGGTAAGAAAAAATCTTCTTTTTTTTTTATTTGTTTCTCAGGTTATGAATTTTTCAGTAGTTGACAAAAGAGGTACTTTGTGTTAGATTGAATTGTCAAGGAGCAGCGATGAGGTGCTTGAGAATGGCGTGGAACTTGGCTGCTTGTGAGGCGGAGAAGTTGGTTTACGAGGGTTGGCTTTTATACGACATGAGTTATGTGGAGGAAGCTCTTACTAAAGCTGAGAAGGCAATCTCCATTCAACGCTCCTTTGAAGCATTTTTCCTCAAAGCCTATGTTCTAGCTGACAAGAATCTCGACCCGGACGAGAGCGCTTGTGTTGCTCAGGTTCTTGAGGAAGCTCTCAAGTGTCCTTCGGATGGGCTACGCAAAGGACAGGTTACCACCATTTTCAATTATTTTTTAAATTTATTGTTTTCTCATTTTTGTTATGATATTTCTTCAGGCTTTGAACAACCTCGGGAGTGTCTACATCGACTGTATGATGCTAGATCAAGCTGAAACTGCATACAAGAACGCTCTAGAGATCAAACACACACGTGCACATCAAGGGCTTGCGAGAGTTTACTTCCTCAAGAACCAACGTAAAGAAGCTTGTGAGGAGATGACAAAGCTGATTGACAAGGCGTTTAGCAAAGCAGCTGCATACGAGAAAAGGTCTGAGTACTGTGAACGTGAGAAAGCCAAAGAGGATCTCGACATGGCCACAACGCTTGACCCTCTGAGAACCTATCCTTACAGATACCGAGCTGCTGGTAAACCAAACTCTTATTCACGTTGCCTTTGTTAACTTAAATCTGTTGAATTCTAGTAGTTTAAAAGAATAGATTGTCTGTGTGGTGGCAGTACTGATGGATGATCAGAGAGAGACAGAAGCAGTGGAAGAGCTGTCTAAGGCCATAGCTTTCAGACCGGAACTGCAAACGCTGCATCTCAGAGCAGCGTTCCACGAGGCCACGGGAAAGCTTTCATTGGCTGCTCAAGACTGCGAAGCTGCTCTCTGTTTGGACCCTAACCACACCGAGACGCTTCATCTCTACAGCAGATCCAAGGATCAAGCTTCTTCTGCTGACAACACCACCATTGTTGGCTTAGATTAGTTCTAAGGTATCAACCCACACCAAGATAGTTTTACTCTTTTTTTTTCCTACTTTATACGTTAATGCGCTGTAGAGTAGGCCTGCTGCTTCGGATAGTTCGGTTTGACCAAAATCTCGCCAAATTTAACCGGAAAAAGTTTGGTTCGGGATTCGGGTAGTTCGGTTTTGAATTTTTTTACCGAAACTAACCAAGGTTTTTGGTTTTGTTTATATTTTGGTTACAAATTTGATTAAAATTAGCGTAGTTTTGGTTTGTTTGGTTAACTTGGTTAGTTCGGTTTGAAATCCGATAAGCAACTTTTTTTTTAAAAGCCAAACTAACCGATTACCAAACCGAACCGAAAAGTTTTTTTATAAACCTGCCGAATGGAACCAAACTCAATACCGAATTAACTGATTAACCAAAATTTCGGTTCGGTTAAAACCCGCAGGCCAAAGTAACTGCCATTATTGATCTTACCATATTGTTTCTATCTGTATCTTTTCATATATATACAGTGTTTAGTCTTTTTAATGCAAAGGAAAAATATTTATCATCTTTTCACGGTGACGTTTGTGTATCTACAGGGGAGGGGACCCCTAAAGGAGGGCTCCATTCTCTTTAGTTTCCATCTGTGGTTATGATCTCCATCTCGGTCCACCAACGTGGAGATAACCTAGGCAGTGCTGCATCAGCTGCTATTCCGGTGATCTCTCTCAACTTCACCACAACCTTTCTCATTGTCGGCCGTTGAGCCGAGTAAGGATTCATACACTGCCTAACCACTTCCAACAACCTCTCAGCAACATCCTCCTGAAACGTTTTCAAAGCCGGGTCCACAAGATCTCTCGCCTTCTTGGGTTCAAGAAACAAGGAATCAGGGTCTGGGAGCCTTCCCGTAATGATTTCAAACACGAGGGCGCCAAAGTTCAAGACGTTGGTCTGGGGTTCAAGCGTTGAGTGTTCTAAAAGGTTCTTACTCGAGGAGGATTCTTTGGAGGGAGAGATGAAGTTGAGGACTGAGAAGTCTGAGACTTTGGCGGCGTTGTCTTCGGTCAAGTAGATGCAAGATGAGTCAAGACTGGTGTGCAAGATGGGTGGGTTGAGATTGTGCATGTGGTCTAGACAGTAAGCTGTCCCCATGGCGATTCTGAGTCTGGTAGGCCAGTCTAAGTGCTCCGTATGTTGAGCTTCCATGAAAGAACAGTTTAGCAAATTGGATTGTGTTGAAGTTAAAAGAGTTGTTGCTGAGATGGGAGTACTTACAGTGAAGATGCTCGGAGAGCGATCCATTAGGGGCGTATTCGAAAACAAGCATTCTGTGGAAGGGCTCGTTCTCATGGCAATACCCAATCACATTCAAGAAATTCTTGTGGTCTGCTTTTGCTAACTTACGAATCTGCAGAAACAGAGACGAATCATTTTTCCAGTGTTCAAAAACAAAGGATAAACCAGGTTCTTCTGATACCTTTTGTAGCAGCTGTGCTTCCATATCGTTAGACCAGTTTGCACGAGAGCCATCCGCGATGGAGACAGCGGCAATCTCAGCACCAGTGGATAAAGTCCCTTTATAGATGGTGCCGTCTGAGAAAGAGCCAATGATGTTACTGAAATCTTCACATGCTGCTTGTAGCTCTGACAGCTGCAGCCTAGGAACATCTGCGGAAGTGCAAAACTATAGAGTCAGAGAATGAAGAGAGAAGAATGAAGAGTGTGTGTGTGTGTGTTGCCTGTGATAAGAGCATCTTGGAGCTGGCCACTGTTGTTGGTCCAAGGCTTGATTGGGATTTTTCGGGTGTGGATAAGAAAGAAGATGATTAATGCCACTGAGACTGTGAATACTCCAACAACTATGCCCACGATCATAGAAACGGGAGTCTTTTTAGTACTTGGAGGGGGACGTGGAGGTGGAGACAGAAGTTGAGGAGGATCAGAAGGTGGGTTTGGAGTTTCTGCTGTCCTAACACTACTAGGAGGAGGGCTCGGGGTTCCATCTCCACCTACTGGTGTTCGAGTTTCTGGTGCTGGAACCGGTTTTGTGGAGCCTGCAAGTGCTAGATCAGGAGATGGAGGGGAGGCACCCACAGCAGGACCTTTTCCCGGAAGAGGTGGTGTCTCTACCAAGCTGCGACGGTTCCAAGAAGCTTCGGATTGGATCAATAAGTGATCTTGACAAGGATCAAAGACTTCTGCAATTTTAGAAATGAGCTATCATAATCCAAAGACACACACAAAAGATTGTAGAGAGAGATGAGGATGGAAGAAAGTACCTTGAGTTTTGAGATTCAGAGGAAGAAAGGTGAGGAAGATGATGGAGAATGCTGTTCGGAGATTGAATCTCCACCATCCATGAGAACTCATAGGAGGTTTCATTTAGCTTCTGTGCGCTCTTTCTTCCTGAAAGAAGAAGGAATAAGAGGAGCAGTTGAAGATTGAAGTCGTCTCTCAGGGACAAGGAAGACTAATCAACGGTTGCTACTCTTTCAACCTTTTTTAATTTTTATCTCTTATTTATTCCAATCATGAAACTTGTTGACTTGTATGGTTCTTATGTCGTGTACCTCTATTTAGTCTATGTCGTAAATGTATCTAGGTTTCCTTTTACTGGATTTTTAGTCTCTTTTTTGTTAAATCTTGTTGCGGTGGCCAAATCAAGTTGATGGGTTTTGTGGTATAACTTGTACTAGGGGATATCTTAAGTACGGCTACTTGTTATCTTGACCCCCTTTCTAACAGAGACTTCTTTCTGGCTAAAATCCACAGTATGTAACTGGTATGCTTGCTTTGTTGATCAAAGATAGAAGAAGCATGTTTGGAACTAAGCGTTAGGAGCCAATAGGTATTACATATCAGCTGACGTAAAAGAAAGAAAGAAAAGACTCATATCCAGTGTAAATATTAGTTTCATGATCCAACATTCTATCCCGATAGAGATTTTAATTAAACTCTAACATTAACAAAATAATCTGATTTTCCTCACTGTTTATTTTTTTCTTCACTAAAATACAATTATGCAAGCCATTCCCAACACAACCTCATGTGAACACAACTTCATGGACAATTATTTCACATGAATGAACCACAAATGTCTTTTTTTTTTAAATGACCGATACCACTCTTTGCAGGTTATAGATTCGAAACTTTATGTTTGTATCTTGCTTGCTTCGATGATCTCCCTTGAGTGTTGTCTTGTGCCTCGTTACGGCACGCTCGCCTCTGTGCGACTCTCTGCAGTATGCAGTTTATTTTCTGGTTTCACAGTAAATGATAGTATAAACTTGTTTCTTCATCGCTTGTGGCAGACTTGCAAGGAAACACTTGTTCTTTCTATCTTTTCAGTGGTTCTGGGTTGTTCATCCTTTGTGAAATATGATTGTCTCCCACATGTTCCATTCGGTTTGAGTGGTTGTGTTGCAGGGAGCAGTGTGCCCAAGATTATGTATGCTTCCATGTTTGTTCTGTTAAAAGGCTTATCCATTTGGTGTGTTGTCACCTCTGTTTGTGTCTTTGTGATGCCGAATTTCTGATTGTTAAATCTGCTTCTGTTGCGGATTCAATCTCGGGCGTTAGACCAGTACTTGTGCTCTCTAATTCCCAAAGCCTCATTTCACTTCTTAGCACGATTGGCGTTGAGTTTCGAGGACTGCTCAGCGACATTAGGTGTTGTTTATGTGTTATGTTTGCTCCTATCTTATGGTGGTGTATATCATTGCTCAGTTTTGCTATGATAGCAGCGGATGTTTTCGCCGGTTTGGCCTTGTTATTGCTTGATGTAAACAATCTCTCCAGCTATGGAGAGTAATGATTTATAAAACTGTTGTTTGATTAAAAAAAAAAAAAGACGATCATTCATGTATGATTATAAATTGTTATTATAATAAATGGAACAAGACGTCCTAATGAATGTGCTAAGCCAGAAATGTGTTTTCAAATCTGTGATTTTATCTTTGCTACATTTGCAAGGTTTATTATTTTCTTTTTACTATTTTTTGCAGTAAGCATCTTTTTTTTTGGGGGTGCTAAAATAACAATCCACCAATCTGAGCCATTATTTTCTTCCTAACCACATTTTAGTAGGGCCTTGTTCGTTTTAGAAGTGACTGACATGCGACCATAACCTAATAAGATCACATGATTGTTGTTTATCAATTGCAGCATCTAGCAACTAATCACGGAGAGCAGAATTTAAACTCTTAATTCGTTGAACTTCTAAGCAACACAAATCAATGATTTGCGATTAATCAATGTAAACCAATTGTACGTACACTAACAAATATACGAATTGCACGTCGTAGTAACACATCAATTGCCATTTTTAAGCATGTGTTAAAAAGAACATTTACACTAGTAGATCCAAAACTTTTTTGCAAAGTTTCTTGTAGTAATTAGAGATTTTTTTTAAAAAAAATAAGGCTTCTTTTCACAATTTCACCCTTATTTTATTTGTTTTCATAAAACAAAAACTTGCACAGGATCCTATCCGTAAAAATAATGAAACGGACGCAATACTGATAAACGAACAAACTAATCTAACAATTTCGAAGATAGCAAGAGTTGCATTACTCTTTGACAACAAATAATCATATTTTAAGAACAAAATAAAATAATTAGCTGCTAATGACGTTCATATCTTACTGATACTGATCTAAAATGATTTCATTTTTCTTTCCGACAAATATCTAAAAACAAGCTAATGCTACCTCTTCTCTTTCCATTTCGAATTTTACAAACTCGAGACTTCTGAAATATAATAAAAAAAAAATATTCTTAATTATTCCAATTATCGAGAACAAAAAACTTTTAAGAACAGAAAAAAAATCTACGAGTTAGGCGCGGGATGCGGAAACGAACAAGACGAACACCTAACGAGCCCGTTCTCGTTGCAAGTCGAGCATTCTCTGAACCCTACCTTCTCCGTATGCACCTTATTGCTACCGTGACAGACATTGCACGGCACGAAACTGTGACCGCCGCACATCTCACACACACGCGGCAACTCGATCCTCGGCAACTCCTGCACGAGTTTCTTCAGCTCCCCGATCTCGTGGAGCTGCTTCACCTCCTCCGCTCCTCCGACGTACCGTCCGCCGATAAATACGCGCGGCAGCTGCAGCTGCTTCGTCGTCTGGCTCTCTTCCTCGAAGATCCGCTCCAGCTCCGCCGCGAACGACGCGTCCATCGAGAGATCTCGCTCGTCGATCCGCACGGGGAAGCTGCGGAGGATCGCCGTGACGGCTCGGCAGTCTTCGAACGTGGGACGGACCACGCGGAGGCTGGTGAAGTAGACGACGATGCTGCTCTCCGCGCCGGGGATCGAGATGCGTATAGCATCTGGCTCGGATTTTTTGGATTCTGGTTCCGGATTGCTGCGGCGTAGATTGACGGGTGCGGAGTCTGCGCGGAGGAGGTTGTTAGAGGGACGAGATGGCCAGGATCGGAGGATGAGATTCGAGGCGCATACTCGGTGGAAAACTCTGGAGACGCGATTATGTGAGGGAGAAGAAGAAGAAGAATGATAAGGAGAAGAAGGTGAGGAAGAGGAATCGTCGGTGCAGAGGTGGTGGATGTCTTTGAAAGAGAAGGAGGAGGAGGAGGAGGAAGCGGTGGGAGAGTAGGTGTCGTGAATCTTAACCGACGATTTGCGCCACGGTCGCCACATTAATTAGGGTTTGTGTGGATTTGGATTTGCAGAGAAATGGAGTTTTTGGATTAGAGGGAGAGAGTATTGTTTGTTGGTTATGTTAAAACAAGATTGGTTGTGAAAAGAATGAGGCGATATCTAACGTTACCAATTATATACTGGGTGGAATGAAGTCGATTCTAATTATAGTTTGTATCCTCTGTTTAATGCCTTGTTCATTTCCCAAAATTGTTGTTTGAACTTTGAACACACATATTAAGAGATAATCAGGAATTAATGATACAGAGTAGTGTGTATCTCTTTATTCAGAATGTTTTTCGTCAGGGTTCATTGTTACTCAACCTGTATTTGAAACCTTCATGTTTTAAACCTTTTCGCATGTTAAAAAAAGATACAGTATTAAGTATTAATACTCCGTATCTGAATAAATATCACTTTGACATTCTTCACATATATTAAGAACTAGGTGATTTTCCCGTGCTCATGCACGGATATAAATATTTATAAAATAAATATACTATACTAATTGATTGCTATATACTTTAGTTTTAAATTAATTTATAAATTTTTATGCATAATTTATATTAATAATATTACAATACTTCAATTAGACATATGATTTTAGATATGTTATATCTAGTCGATTTTTATAGTCGATTTAGTTATCATTTAGGTATATTTGATTACATTTATTTCTCTAAATTCAACTGTAGTACTTTTTATTCTAAATATATTAAAATTTGATTAATTTTATTATATGCATTTAGGTTGGTTGTTGTATTTCTTTATTTTAATATAATATATTATTTTAGATATAAGATTGATTAGTCGAGTCACTCATATTTTGAGTATACTGAGTCACATATATTCTTTCAAATTCAAACAGAAATATACTTATTTTTAATGTTTACGTGGTCAGACTAATAAAATTAAGTATCCAGACTCCGTTTAGCAAAAATCCAATTGATATTAATATATAATATACAATAATTAAAATATTTTATATATTGAGTTACATACATAAGTAATTGATACATTTTTGGAAGCTCATTAACACGTATCAATATTTACAATAAATAAAATATCTTATAAATTCTAAATAATTCTATGTCTTAGATTTATTGAAAGATAAACTAAAATTTATTTTATATAATCTAAAAATGAGAATTCATATTTACTTTGGTATTTGGATTATGTTTATATTAAACTCCAAAAACATAAAAACATAAATTTTTTAAAAAAATTAATATTAGGAAACCATATAATTGTAATAATAAAAATATAATATATCTACATCGTTAAAGTATATATTGTAGTGTTATTTAAAATATTTTATAATTATTTGATCAAAAGACGTTTATTGTTAAAATGATAGTTTTTATTATCTCTTAAAAATAAACAGTAAAAAATTGTGATTGTATTTGATAAATCATATTATATAAGTAAAATATAATTTATAGATATGTTTTCTGGAATTGAAAGATATTATAATAAACTAAATATATTAAAAGTTAACAAAAAAAATTCAATAATACTAATTATAAACTATTTTTAGTCAATTAAACATCTATCAGTTTAGGTTACTTAATTATTTAATGTAATCATTTAAGAAATTAGATAGATATATCAAAATATTTTTATTATTTTGTATTGTTTAAAATTATGTTTTAAAATAAATAATATTTCTTTTTCTAATATCAAGATTATCTTTCTGAAATTTGCTTTTATAAAATCACATTATATACAAATAATTTTTTTTCATATAAGAAACAATAGATATAAAATAAGTATTTTATTA
This sequence comes from Raphanus sativus, assembly GCF_000801105.2. Taxonomy (NCBI): domain Eukaryota; kingdom Viridiplantae; phylum Streptophyta; class Magnoliopsida; order Brassicales; family Brassicaceae; genus Raphanus; species Raphanus sativus. The sequence goes on from NC_079519.1 coordinate 6,299,441, forward strand.
CTTCAAAAGTATATTTTATGTTACTTAAAATAGTTTTTAAATAAAATATTACTATGTTGTGAAATTTCCTTTTTAATGAACTCATATTATATATACATATATATTTTCGTTTTTAAATTTGATCTTTAAAATTTATGTATGTTTCTTTTTTTTAATATATGTTTTATGGAAATTTATTAAAAAGGAAACTAAATAAAAAATAATAGTATTTAAATGTAATATTGTTAATTCATTAAGGGTATCAATGTAATCAACCATCGTGAGAGTTAACGTGAGCGCGACACATAGGAAACTGACTTCTCAAATAATATTATAGAGAAGTGAAAAAATATATGTAAGTTGGTATATCAAATCGCTGACACAGAGAGAGGGGTTGAAAGATGAACCGCAAGGTATGGCTGGTCTCGGTGGCGTCGTTGAGACCCATGGGTCAGACCACACCAAGGTACTTTGCCCCGACCCAATAGATTTGCGTAGGCCTGCTTTCAGGAGAGGTTGCACTGCCATGAAGGTTGCACTGCCATGAGGCTTCTTCTTACATGTGAGGGATTACATACAAGTTACATTAGTTCTGATAAATGTTTATGCACTTTAGTAATAACAATGTAACTTTCTGAAAATAAAACTTACAAGCGTAGATAGAATTTAGTAGCTACAAAACTAAGGTTTTGATTGGTAACTATGCAGAATAGTTTTTTTTTAACGCGATTCCGTAAGTATTCTACCAATCAAGAAAAATTGTGAAATGATAAAAAACGTGAAAACGTAAGTTTGCATTTTTTCTGACAGAAATATAAAGAGAATTTTCATTAAGTGGAAAAGTGATTTTTAGTAGATTATGGTGGAAAAAATTATAAATTTAACACTTTCATATTACTAAACTATATGCTAATACCATTTTAAAATTTTAAATAAATAGCAATAATTTTATATGATAAATAGTTATGTTACAAAAAGTTATATTATATTTTGTTTTATAATATTATGAAATGTCAATATATCGATTATTAAATCCCCTAGTCTATATTTGAGAAGTCATTTGCCACATGTCTTCTCTACAATCGTTTTCACAAAAAAATTGTGACGTGGCTATTAAGATTGATGACATGTCATATGGTTAAATATGACATGGACAATTACATTTAATGCTGATATATATTTTTGGAAATCTTTTAAAATATGTCAATAACTCATATATTACATTAATATTGATTTATATTTTGGGTAAACTTTGTAGAATATGATAATAACTCATAAATCATCACTAAAATAAATATATTCAAATATAACATTTTGAATTTCGAAATATTATATAATTTTACTTTTATAATTATAAAATTTTTATTATCTAAATTTTCTAAATTTTCTGAATTTAAAAAAAAATATAAATCGTAATATCATTAGTTTCTTTTAGATATCTACAAATTATATAAATATTATTTAGTTTTAATTTTTGATAACTATACAATTTTATATGATTTTTAGTAATTTTGTACAAGTTGATTTAATACATTTAACCAAATGAAATAGATAATCTTTTTATTTAAGATTTTAACTTTATATATATACATATATATATTCTTAAATATAATTTAAAATAAAAATATTTTCATTTAATTTTATGCTTAATTAATTATATTTATATTAATTATTGTTCAAAATAATAAAATATATAATATTAATAAATTACATTTTAAAATATAAAATTGAACTTTTAAAAAATTTATCACTACACATGGTGCAGGAAAACACCTAGATTAATAATTGTGACATGACTACTAAAATTGATAACATGTCTTATAGCTTAGTATGACATGAATAATTATATTTAATGTTAATTTATATTTTTGGTAAACTTTTTAAAATATGGTAATAAATCATATATTATATTTATTGTCGATTTATATTTTTGGATTTTTTTTTAAAATATGGTAATAACTCATAAATCATCGTTAAAATAAATATATTCAATTATGGCTTTTCAAATTTCGAAATATCATTTAAGTTAAAAATATTTCAAAAATATATACATATGTTTAGAAAATATAAAAATTAAATCATAAAATCAAATTAAATCGTAAAATCATTAGTTTTTTATATATATCTACAGATTTAATAAATAGTGTTTGATTTTAAATTTTTACAATTATGAAATTTTACATATTTATTTAATATATTTAATTAAAATAAATAGATAGAAAAATCTACCTAAGATTATAATTTTAAATATATACATGCACATTCTTAAATATAATTCAAAATAAACAAAAAATTTTATCTTAATTTTAATGTTCAGTTAAATCAAATTTATATTAAAATATTGATAAAAAAATTTATAATATTAATAAAAATTAAATATAATTTATATTTATCTATTAAAAATATTTTAAAATTATTTTACTGCACATGGTGCAGGAAAACACCTAGTATCATATTAAAAGATAAACTAAATATTTATAATAAGAGCTAAAGTAATTTTAATAAATATTAGTTATTTTGATATTATGTAATAATTAGTTTTATTATTGATATTTATTTTTCTTATAAAAGGTGAATAGCATATAAAATATTTTGATCAATTAAACAATTTCATCATTTCGCAAATTTTGAATTTTTCCGCAGCTTAATTATTTTTTCCGTAGCTTAACTATTTTTTTCGCAATTCCGCGATTAAGAAATAGTTACCAATCGGGTCCTAAATATCATCTCATATTTTGACTATATGTTAAAGCTACATGATACTTTTGTCATTTTCTACATTGTAAATTTGTATTTTTATGTAATGTTTTTGTTGTCGTATTTAGTTGCTTTGGACAGAAAAACCTATACTATATAATATGTATAAAAGATGTTTATTGTTAATTTTTTAATATCCCTTAAAAATAAGCAGTTTAAAATATTTTTTGTGATTTGTATTTTAGAAATCATATTATATAAGTAAAATATAACTTATAGATTTTTCTGTAATTGAAGATATTGTAGTCAACTAAATATATGAAAAATAAATAAAACATTTCAATAATACTATAAACTATTTTTAGTCAATTAAACATATATCAGTTTATGTTACTTAATTATTTTATATAATCTTCTAAGAAAATTGATAGATATTTAAAAAATATTTCTATTACTTTGAAAACATATATTTTGTATAGTTTAAAATTATGATTTAAAATAAATAGTATTTATTTTTCAAATATCAAAATTATATGTGTAATTTTTTTATGAAATCAAATTATATACAAATTTCATCTAAGAAAATATAGATATAAAGAAATATTTTATTACTTCAAAAGTATATTTTATGTTATTTTAAAAATTTTTGAAATGGAATATTTCTATTTTGTGAAATTTCCTTTTTAATGAAATCATATTATATAAACATATATTTTCGTTTTTTTTTTGTAAACTTTATAAATTTTCCTTTTTATTATATTTGTTATTTGGAAAATTTTAAAAGGAAACTAAATAAAAAATTTCATAATATTATTTAAATGTAACATTTTTAATTTATTAAAGGTATTACCGTAATCAACCATCATGAAAATTAACGTAATCACGACACGTATGAAACTGACTTCTCAAAGGACTAACATTAATGTATTTCCTTTTTTCATAATAAGATTTTAGTTAACTTTTTAATTTTATTTTAATTTTTGAAAACACGCATAAATAAAACAGGAATATTTATAAAATATCACCATATAATATTTTAATAAAACGAACTTTAATTATTTTTAAAAAAATTCTTTCTAAAACAATATAAATAAAATATGAAAATATATAAGCTTTTAATATATATATATATATATAATATTATTTAAGAAGTCAATTTCCTATGTGCCGCGCTCACGTTAATACTACATTTAATACCTATTACTTTTTAAGTTTCCTTTTTGAAATTTTCTATATAACATATATATTAAAAAGGAAAACTTATAAATTTTAAAAATCAAATTTAAAAACAAAAATATATGTATATATAATATGATTTCATTAAAAAAGAAATTTCACAAGATAGTAGTATTCTATTTAGAAATATTTTTAAATAATATAAATTATAATTTTGAAGTAATAAGTACTTATTTTATATCTATTGTTTCTTAGATGAAAATATATATTTGTATATAATGTGATTTTATAAAAACAAAATTCAGAAAGATAATCTTGATATTAGAAAAAGAAATATTATTTATTTTAAAACATAATTTTAAACAATACAAAATATATATTTATCTATAATATAATTTGAGAAATCAATTTCCTAAATATCGCACTCACGTTATTTCTCACGATAACTGATTACACTTATACCTTTAATGAATTAAAATATTACATTTAAATACTATATTTTTAGTTTCCTTTTTTAAATTTTCCATATAACATATATATTAAAAAGGAAAATTTATAAATTTTAAAAATTGAATTTAAAAACGAAAATATATGTATATATAATATGATTTCATTAAAAAGGAAAATTTCACAAGATAGTAATATTCTATTTTAAAAATATTTTTAAATAACATAAAATATACTTTTGAAGTAATAAAATACTTACTTTATATCTATTGTTTCTTATATGAAAATATATTCATTTTTATATAATGTGATTTCATAAAAACAAAATTTCAGAAAGATAATTTTGATATTAGAAAAAGAAATATTATTTATTTTAAAACATAATTTAAAACAATACAAAATATATATTTTCAAAGTAATATAAATATTTTGATATATCTATCTAATTTCTTAGATGATTACATAAAATAATTTAGTAACATAAACTAATCAGCCTTTATCTAAAACAATAGATTATATTAAAATTAAGGAAGACAACAACCAACCTATATACAAATAAGAAAATTAATTAAACTTTTAATATATTTAGAATAAAAAATATTATAGTTGAATTTATAGAAATAAATGCAATCAAATATATCTAAATGATAACTAAATCGACTAAATATAACTTATCTAAAATCATATGTTCAATTAAAGTAATATAATATTATTAATATAATTTATGCATAAAATTATAAATTAAATTTAATTAAAATATATAGCAATCAACTATTATAGTATATTTATTTTATAAATATTTATATACGTGCATGAGCACGGGAAAATCACATAGTATAACGTAAAATCACAAAAATTGTTCATATACTATCATTTTTATTTTTATTTTATAATTATTAACTGAAAAATGAATAAACAATTCAAACAATGTCGGAATGAAAATTAAATTTATTAATATTGCTTGATCTGAATATAAGCAAATTGATAGGGAGAAAATTATGAGTTTTTGGTATAACTATCTTATGAATTTCTCAACACTTTATTTTTTTAGTTTTATCAAAAACAACATATATCAAATTATACATAATCTTACAAGATATATTATTCCATCCAAGAAAAATATAACTAACAAGGTTATTATTTGAGTCTAATTTTAATAAAATCTTTGATTTATTTCAAAAAAATACAACCTAATATACAAAAATATGAATTACCAAACTAATCAAAATACGAAGTATCAAATCAACCAATTGTTATGATTTAATTATTTTATATATTCATAAATGTGCATGAATTTTCAAAATATTACAGATTATGTGCATGAATTTTCAAAATACGAAGTATCAAATCAACCAATTGTTATGATTTAATTATTTTATATATTCATAATGCACTTTGATTTAATATATTTTTTTCCTATTTTTTCTGAAACAACATATATCAGATATAAAAAATTTAGAAATATATGTGCAAATATAAGAGGATGAACTGAAAATTGATTAAAAAAGGATGAATTGAACTACTTGAAATTAAGAACAATAATTTAACTTTAACATAATTAAGAAAATAAACAAAAATTGTTGCACAATTTAAAAGAATTAAAATAACTCAATATACCAAAAATATATATTTGAGTTAATATGACATATTATATTTAGAAACCACATATCTAACTAAGATGGTAACATAATTATACTTACAATTTTTTATTTATTTATCATACATATAAATTAAAAAATAACCTGATACTTATAAACAAGCAAAATTAAATATTTAATAATTCTTATAATTTAATTATTTTATAAATGGATGACAAAAAAAATTATTTGATAAATGTTTATACTTATGCATGAGCCTAAATAAAGAAAAAGCGAGACGGCCGCATGTTAGGGTTAGCCGACGACGGTGGCTCCGTCAGTCATGTTGTCGGCCGGGATCTCTTGCGTTTTGTCTATTGATCGTGATCTCAGTTCCAGTACCTTTTGTCACCGGCGGGGCATCTTTCTCCTCGATGGCTGTTCGGCTCAAGTTCCCGTCGTGGCTCCTGTTACGATAAAGGAGGACGGTCGGCTAAAGCCTCCGCGTCGCCTTTCCCTTCGGCTAACGGCGTCTCTGCTCTTTTATTTCTTTCTTCTTTTCGTTTTTCGTTTCTTTTGTGTGGCTGCTTGATTTGGGCTTTAACCTCATGCGGTTTGTTTCCGACGGGGTTAGAGCCGCAGATGAAGGAGTTTGTGGGTCGAATGGTGATTTGTAGTCGGTAGAGCAGTGAAGCTTTCAGATGGTGAGTGAAGTTTGGTTTCACGCGGAGTCTTGTGCTCGGTGTTGGCGTTGTTCGTTGGTGGAGGAGATCTCGCAAGAGCGATTGAATCCCTCCGATCTAGGAAACACCAGAGTCATGACAGTTGCGTTGAAGAGGAGATGGTGTGGTTGGCGTCCGGGATCTCTGGCGGGACGGTCAGAGGATCAAAGTGGAGATGCCTGCGGCGGCAACCTCATTGGTTTCTAGGGTTTTCGCTGTTTGGGCTTTTAGGCCGGGTCTTTTGTTTGGTCTTGTAGCCGGGCTTTGTGTTGACCTGGGTGTGTTGGCCCGTTTTGTTTGTGGGCAACAACCCTTTGTAATTTGTTGGGCCAGACCCATTTTATTATTAATATTAAGATGGCAAAAAAAAAAGTGCATGAGCCTAAATTAAGAAAAAGCGAGACGGCCGCATGTTAGGGTTAGCCGACAGTCACAAGGAAATATGACTTGATCATATATTTTCTTTATATATGTGTATATGCTGAGAAGAAAGGAAACAGAAAACCTAAAAGATGGATCCAAAAGAGAAGAGACAAAAGCTTAGCACACCAGAACTCGAAAGCCGCTCTCTCTCAAAGAAGGATGTACTGGCAATCACAAATCCCTCTTTAAACTCAAAGGTTGATGATGTGGGAGAAGCGATGAAGAAGCAAAACGACGTCGCTATGTTCCTTACAGAGAAAGCAATCTCTGCCCTAGCCAGAAACTCCAACTTCGTCTTCTCTCCGGCATCAATCAACGCTGCTCTGACCATGCTCGCCGTTACCACCGAAGAAGAAACACTCAGATCTTCCATCTTCTCCATCCTTAAGACATCCTCTATCGATGAGCTCAACGCTGTTTTCCACGAAGTAGCAAACACCGTCCTCGTCGATGGAACTGAGAACGGTGGCCCTAAGATCTCGGCTATTAATGGAGTGTGGATGGAGCAGTCCCTATCTCTTAGTCCCTCGAAGAAAGATCTCCTTCAGAATTTCTTCAAAGCTGCCCTTGCTCAAGTTGATTTTAGATTCAAGGTTTGTTTCTCATTATAGATAATGATTCTCTTTTTTTTTTGCTTTTTCTGATAAGTTAGCATTATATTTGTGCGATTTGAAACAGAGTAAAAAAGTGCGTAAGGAGGTGAATGAATGGGCTTCACGTCACACCAATGATCTCATCAAAAACATTCTTCCTCATGGATCCGTCACAAGTGACACCGACTGGATTTATGGGAACGCAATCTACTTCAAAGGAGCCTGGAAAGACAAATTCCCAAAGTCTTTGACAAGTGAGGAAGAGTTTTACCGTCCCGATGGCACATCAGTCTCTGTGCCGTTCATGACCACATTATATAGGAGTCAATACGTAAGGGAATACGACGATTTCAAGGTTCTTAAACTCTTGTTTCAGCAAGGCCGTGATATCGATCGCCAGTTCTCTATGTATTTCTATCTCCCGGACGACAAGGATGGACTGGATAGTCTGGTGAAGAGAATGGCTTCTACTCCTGGATTCTTGGATTCTCACATTCCCACTGAAAAAGTTAGTATTGGTGAATTCAGAATCCCGAAATTTAAGATCGAATTCGGTTTTGAGGCTTTGGAGGCTTTTAATGAATTGGGGCTGGATTCGGTTTCGCTGCATCATAAAGCTTTTGTCGAGGTCGATGAAGATGGTGCAGAAGCTGCAGCTGTTACTGTGACAGGAGGCCGCAGAGGTAGAAGATTGTTCGGCACTGTGAGGTTGATAGATTTTGTGGCCGATCATCCGTTTCTTTTTTTGATAAAAGAAGACATAACTAGCACCATTATGTTTGTTGGTCAAGTCTTTGATCCTCCCAAACCTTCTTCCGCTTAAGACCGGATTTGCAGTTTTATTTTGTTTTAGATTTTGTTTAATTGAAATTTTGCAACTTTGCTACATTAGAGCCCATATTGGTTTTCGGCTGTTGATTTGGATGTTGCATTACAAAGAATATTGAAAAGATGCATCGTGTTTATTTTCATTCATTTTTAAATTACTTTTGTTTAAAGATCTTAATCACGTGGAGATTTGTTGACTAAATTGGTTGGCAAGGAAATAATATACAGACTTGTGAGTCAAGCGATGTCAAATAGCTACTAAGACATCGCTTGACTTAAAAATAAGCAATAAAAAATATTGCGATTGTATTTGAGAAATCATATTATATAAGTAAATATAATTTATAGATATTTTTTACTGTAATTGAAAAATATTATAGTCAACTAAATATATAAAAAATAAATAGAACATTTCAATACTAACTATAAATTATTTTTAGTCAATTAAACATATATCAATTTATTCTACTTAATTATTTTATGTAATCATCTAAGAAAAAGATAGATATATATTAAAAATATTTCTATTACTTTGAATATATTTTTTTGTATTGTTTAAAATTATGTTTTAAAGGAAATAATATTTCTTTTTCTAATATCAAGATTATATGTGTGAATTTTATTTTTATGAAATCACATTATATAAAAGTATAAAATTTTCATTTAAGAAAATATAGATATAAAGAAATATTTTATTACTTCAAAAGTATATTTTATGTTATTTAAAAATATTTTTGAAATGGAATATTTTTTTTTGTGAAATTTTCTTTTTAATGAAATCATATTATATAAAACATATATTTTAGTTTTTAAATTTGTTTTGCAAACTTTATAAATGTTTTTTTTATTATATATGTTATTTGAAAAATTTTGAAAGGACACTAAATAAAATAATCCATAATTATATTTAAATATAATATCAGCGTAATTAACTATTGTGAAAGTTAATGTGATCATGACACATATGAAATTGACCTCTTGAATAATTAATACTAGATTTTGACCCGCGCTTTGGAAGCGCGGAATATTTTACGATGAAAAATTTCACTAATAACTTAACAAATATTTTGGTAATTTTTAAAGAGTGTGTATTTAAAATATTTTTGCATTTAAATCAGTGTTTTTAAATTCAACCAGATTGTGATTATACCAGTTAATCCGAAGATCTGACAATTCAATTTAGGTTTTTAAAATATTCATATTAAAAAAAATCACTAAAACCCGAGACTAACCGATTGAACTGATGGATGACCGATATGTAATCTAATTGGATTTAAATTGAAATAGTTTCATATTTTGTAGTCTTATAATCCAAATTTTAAAGTTCATTATTTTGCAATTTATGAAATTATAACGTTTCTACAAGATTTTAAAGAGAAAATGATAGATATAAAATAACTAAGATTAATTATTGTATTGTTTGGAAACATTGATAGTAGTATAAAAATATATTGTTTGGAAACATTGATAGTAGTATAAAGAAATAAGTATATTGTTTGGAAACATGGATAGTAGTATAAAGAAAGGAATATTAGTGATTTAATGTAGGTTTAACTATAAAGTATAAATGTGTATTTAATTTAAAAACTTACAAATAAATGTTAGGTCCAACAGAATGTTTCTGTTTTAATAAGATAGATATTTGTTCTATTATTGTATTATACCGATGGGCCTATAGATCTGCCTTTCGCCCGGCCTTTAGCTTACGGATTCCAACTTATTTTCCCTCTCCATTCTTTATTTTTTTTTAAATTTTGGTGGGCTTGCCTTTTGATTTTGGATTAGTTTTTGTTTGTTTGATGTTGTACTCTTTGTTGCTACTTGTTTAATTCGGAAAAATTGCCTATTTCTTTTTTTTTCTTTTTTTTTTTAATATAATTATTATTAATTTCAACCCTTTTAATAGGGAAATGGTAACCGTACAATCCCGGCGACGGAGAAACGTCGGACTTAGAAAAACGATGAAACAGACAAAGAGCAAAATGAAATCAAAGCACAGCAAGATCTAGACCGAAATCTAAAGATCTAAAGAGAGAATAACAAGAGCGAGGGTGAAAAGACGAAGAACCCAAAAGCCCTTACTCCGACGAACACGGACGGTTAACAGCTCGAATGTCACCGCAACTTTACCAGGACCGGCGTGTTCGTAACCGGCCGTAGATCCATCTACGGTTAGTCCTCACCGAAAGAGCCATCCTCGGAGGTGTCCCGCGGCCCCATACGCTGGAGTCTACAGGAGACCCAACTCTCAACCTTCCTCCGCCAAGCTCTGTCGCTGCCTTGCCGTCGCACGCCTCCTTGAGCACCGCGCACAAACCCTAACTCCTCCGGCCAAGAATAGCTTCCGCTTCTAAGAGGGAGATGTCTCGAAGAACCGCCATCCCCAAGACACACTCATCGACAACGAAAGCCTTCACAGCAACGGCACGAAAGAAGACCGTAACTCTAGTGGCTAGCTTGCGAAAGCTCCGGTTTGCCTCCACCGTCCTCTAGCAGAGAGTGAGAACCGGTTTCCGACGAACCACGAAGACCATGGCTTCTACTTAGAGGTCCACCCATCAGAGACCTTATCGCCGCGGAGAGAGAATGGTTAGTGCCTCCGCCGGAAATACGATGACGCAATCAATGAAGCTCAGATGCCGAAAAAACAGAGAGGGGGGAAGGAGAATCCTCACGGAAACAACGTGAAACGCCGTGCCGGAGGTTCTCCTCCCAGATCTAGATCTGAAATTTGAGAGTAAAGGAGGAAAGGCGCGTGTCTCTTACTCGCCACTCAAAGGCAAATCACCTATAAAAATTGCCTATTTCAACATGAACTTTACGCGTCGTGTCTATTCCTTCACGAACTTTGTAGTAGTGCGTATTCCACACTGAACTAAACAATTTTTTTTAAATACTATATGAACTTTATGCGTCGTGTCTATTCCTTCACGAACTTTATAGTAGTGCGTATTTCACATTGAATTAAACAAAAATTCGAAAATACTACATAGACTCTCAAAATCGTGCTTATTTCAATATTGAGTATTAAATGTGTTAGTCATCCATTAATTTCTCAAAACAACGTCATTTTGTATAAATTTTGTGAAATTAAAAATTAAAAATAAAATATACTCTCAAAATCATGTTTATATAAATTGACTGTCAAAGGTAATAGTCATCATTGAATTTATCAAAATCGTTTCGATAAATTAACGGATGACTAACACCTTAAACCGTCAATATATAAATAAGCACGATTTTGAGAGTCTGTTTAGTATTTTTTGAAAGACTAACACTTTTGACGGTCATATATATATATTGACCGTTAAAAGTTTTAGTCATACATTAATTTATCAAAACAATGTCATTTTGGATAGATTTTGTAAAATTAAAAAAATTAAAAAACGATGAATAATTTCATAAAATTTAACCAAAATAAAGTCTTTTGGTAAATTAAAGGATGACTATTACATTTGACAGTTAATATATATAAGCACGGTTTTAAAAGTTTATATTTTATTTTGATTTTTAGTTTCACAAAATTTATACAAAATGACGTTGTTTTGAGAAATTAACAGATGACTAACACATTTAACACTCAATATTGAAATAAACACGATTTTGAGAGTATATGTAGTATTTTTTGATTTTTGTTTAGTTCAATGTGAAATACGCACTACTATAAAATTCGTGAAGAAATAGACACGACGCATAAAGTTCATATAGTATTTTAAAAAAATTGTTTAGTTCAGTGTGGAATACGCACTATTACAAAGTTCGTGAAGAAATAGGCACGACGCATAAAGTTCATGTTGAAATAGGCACTTTTTCCTGTTTAATTCTAAGGTGTTTTTTTTTTTTTTTGGTGCCTTAAAGAACAAGTCGCATTTTTGGGCTCTGTAAGTAATGAATGATAATGAAAGACAAGCGAATTGATAATTTTCCTCAACTTGGATATTTTTTTAAAAAACTACTTGGGCATCAAAAGGTATTCTAATAGGCCGCTGTTAGGCCCATTCTCTTTTGTGACCGCCGGATCAGAAAGAAGAAAAGAGAATGCAGTCCGTTTTTAACCAAACTAAAAATGGCACGCGGTGTTTCACAGTTTATCAAAAAGTCCCAAGTCAGTCAGCCTCGACGACGACGTTTACCCTCATCGTCCCGGAGCGGATCTCTTCCTCATATGTGTGATCGATCGGTAGGATCTGCAAGAGCTCCTTACCCAGAAAAAAGGAGCAATACGCTATCCAATCTATATGGCTTCAACGAGCAGACCGAATCATATCGAAGAAGATGATGATGATATGGAAGAAGAGGTGTAGGCTCGTTACGACCTCCTACTCTTCTTCTTCTTCTTCTGATTGTTTTGAATCATATCATAGATCAGATATTTATTTCTCCGCAGGTGCAACATTTCGATGATTTTACTCTTGCTTCTTCCTGGGAAAGGTATTATTATTATTATTATTATTCCATCTTCACGATTGAATAAGTTGAGGAGAGGTTTCAATACTCACTATTTGAATTTTAGGTTCATCTCAGATATCGAAGCAACTTGTCGCCAGTGGCTAGCCGATGGTCCCAAAAACCTGGTGGTACGTCTACTTTTCCAAATCATCTCCGATCGAGTTCTATAGAGTGTTGCTCTGGTCAAATCTTATATCCTTATGAGTGCAGGAAAAGGGAGCCGTTGCAATTGAAGATTCGAAGAGTCTGTTTAAGGTCAAATACGACCTGAAAAATGTCACAAAGAGCTACTGTATGGAGTTCTACTTCCAAATTGACGATAATGGTACTGGTAGCCAACAAGGTATATAATATGATGATGATTACAGGGTAATAGGCTTCATCTTGTTGGAGAAATTGTATTTTTTTTTTTAATTTATGATTCGGTATCTGACTGATGCAGAGGGAATTGGCAATTGGAACAGTAGTTCACATGATCTCCAACTTTGCTTTGGGGTGAAGGATTTTCTGGTACGTTTTAAAACCGCAATTTTTTTTTTAATTTGAAATAGTTTCTGCCTTTCTACATATTTTGATATTTGATTTGATTATTCTTGCATCTTCTAGTTGATTGCTCCACAAAGTGCCAGTGGGGTGCTTCTTGATACACCAGAGTCCAGCAAGCTTCTCAGTTCGGTTGCTATTGCTTTGTCTAACTGTGCCAGGTACGATTTCTTTAGCTAGTAACACCTCTTTTGCTTTAGCATCATCAAGTGACAGTACACTGTTTCTTTGAGTTGATACCAAATTGCCTACCAATTATCCCGAAGTTTTGGAAATCAAATTTTAGAATTGTAAAGTTGATAGAAATGTGTTGTCCCCGAGGATCTTTGTTAAAGAGATTTATCTTTGAGGTAAATATTTGATTGTATGTATATTTGATTTTATGTTCGATAATTTTCGCACGACTTTGATATGCAGCTTGTGGCCAGCCTTCGTCCCTGTGCATGACCCTTCCCGGAACGCATATATTGGAATCCAGAATATGGGCACTGTTTTTACTAGAAGATTTGAAGCAGATCGCATTGGTAGTCAAGTCCCTGTGAAACTCATGCACCTAGAAGGACTATATGAGTTGTTTGTTTCTAAGTTTGTAAGTCTTTGTGGATCCTACTTAGTCATGTTAATTAGTATGGTAATTGGTTTTCTAATTGGGTTTAAAAAAACTTGTCAAGCATTAGCCATACCACTGATGAAAATCTGGTTTCCAATTTAGTTGCTCCTGATGTTCTTTTTTCTTCACATACTATATTGCTGCAGTATGTACTTTATGCAAAATGCCTCAAGCTTGATATTCCAAGGGGACACATGTTTCAATCTTGACTTGAGATCTGGTCCATGTGGCTTATTCTAGCTCGTGATTAAACGGTTTTGCTCTATATTGTACTAATCAACAACCGGTTATTATTTGAAGGTTTATTCTGGAGTGGACTTCTCAATGCATACTTTCAAAGTTCATTTTATGATGAGGCTAACATACGAAACCTTCACATCTGACGAGGATGATGAGAACAGTGATATGGATGAATTTATGGGTGACAAAGCTGACACTGCAGAACACCATGGCTCTGAGTCACGCAACAAGGTGCACTGGGATGATGATTGTCCTTGGAGTGAGTGGTACTCTGCTGAAGATCCACTTAGAGGTACATCGTTTGAAATATGCTTCGTCTTTTTACACTACAGTCTACACAATACATACCTTTACGATTTGTATTTTACCTCTCAGTCTTAAAGATCAGTTCGGATTTGTGTGGTCTCCGTGATTATACAACACATATATCTAATATACTATCTGGTCTTAACACACCTCTGTATTCCAAAATACACTCAGATGATAATTGATGAGTGATGACAATCATGTATCTTTCTTCAAGCATAGGCTAGTCTTTTCTTTTGGTATATGCTATTCCAGGAATTCACTATAACTTTGTGGCTGATATGGACAGGATTTGAATTGGTGGTCACATGGGCTGACAGGACTGTAGAAAATACACTTGAGATGGCTGAACTTGAAAATGCTTCACCTCATGAAGCTGAGAAGTGGATTTTACATCCAGTCCTCTCACCATATCTGTAAGAATTGCTTCTCATAGTTCTCCCGTCTAGGACAAACAGTAGTTTGCATGTGTTGCGGTGTATTATTTCTCCCTTTCAGTTTTATAATAAATATTGTTTTACCAGGGGGGAGCCTTCACATGGGAAAAGAATTGATTTTTCTTCCCAGCTACTTTGCTTGGTTGAAGCATTGGATACGTCTTTCACAGCTCAGTTTATGGAGGATTTCGTGTCAGGTCTGTGCAATTTTGTATGCTTTAATATCTTTCTCGTGTTTCAAACACATTTCCAAACTCCCGCTACCATGGGATGTAATTATAGCTTCTGATTAGTTTCCCAGTGTGCTTATATTCTTTTACAGCTTTAGCTTTTCCTGACATTTCTACTGTCTAATGTCTTTTAATCTCTTGTAGTGGAAAACTCAAGCACTGAAAGTTTGAAGACCTCAGTGGTCATACCTCCTCCAACAGTTCTTGATCGGGTGATTAAAGATCTTTTTCATGAGGGTATTCTTCCACTATATTCTGTTTGGACGTAGATGCTGGGTTAGAAGGATTTGACTAGCCATATAATATTATTCAGTTTGAAGTGTTCAAAAATTTGATTCTTGAATTTAAAAGTTGCAATCGGGAGCATTTGATAATTTATCCCTGAGGTCCCAAACATTTGTTGGAATCTAGCTATGTGGAATTGTTTCACCTTTTTCTGATTTAATTTTGCAGGATCTAAACTCCCAAATTTTACTAAAGGCGAACACATGCTTTCTCGAGCTCTTAAGGCTGCACCGCTCGAATCTCTCTTTACACAATTTTGTTTGCATTCTCTATGGTTTGGCAACTGCAATATTCGTGGTATGTGCCAGTAGACCATGCCACATTTGGTCAGCCATGCATTATTGTAGGCACAATTGAAATTGCCATTGCCGTTACGAAAAAACTTACCTGACTATATATTGTTTTTATTTTCTCCATCCCATTATTAGCCACTGCTTTTCTCTGGGTAGAGTTTGTCCGTGAAGTTCGTTGGTGTTGGGAAGAATCACAGCCGTTGCCAAAAATACCGATCGACGGTTCTATTGATTTATCCACTTGTTTGATCCACCAGAAGTTGCATCTGGTAATCCCCTATACATACTTTATTGGAAAATTCAAGTTTCTTGTAAATACTAACAGTTTCTTTGTTGACCAGCTTGCAATTTGCATTGAAAAAAATCGTGAAATGAACGAAGAGTTCTTAGACTGTGTAGGAAGTGACGATAGTTCAGACGCTTCTGTTTCTGTGGAGGTGATTAGCTAAGTTTTTCTGTACATTTTATGAATTTGTTATTGTGTGCTGCCAAGTATGTGGTTAATTAAAGTAACAAGCTCGTTATTATGTTCCTTGGGTGCGTGCCTCTGGGTTGTTGGCTTTAAACATTTCTTTGAATGAATCTTCAGGAAAATCACAAGGTCGACAAGAGAATAAATAGATCCTCAAAAGCAGACCTGCAGAGGAAACGTGACAGGTGAATTTAGCAAGTGAGGCTCTTAGGTTCTCGTTGTTATTAGATACATGAAAAACTCCGATTGCATATTATTACAAAAACTCATTCTCTTTCTTCTTTTCTTCCATTTCCAATATAAATGATGGTAACTTTTGAATGTCCAAGCTCATAGAGAGGACATCTTCAGAAGGGCTTAGTGTTTATATCCTTTTTCTTGGATGCAGCTCAGTTACAGAAGATACATCTAATCAACTCAAATTTGAGAGGAATGCTGAAAGCAAAAAATCTGTGAACCAAATCCGAACAGATGCCTTCAGGAGGGGTTCAGCTGGACCAGTGGGGACCATGATGCTCCTGAAGTCACATCAGCCACTCCATGCCCCATTTACCCAGGTTACTATTCGACGTGGACTTGTCTGTTTTTTATCTTGGTTTTTAACAACCTCATATTTCATTGGTTATGACAGGATCCACCTCTTATGACTGAGGACATGCACGAAGAGAGACTCCAGGCTGTGGAGGCGTTTGGTGATTCCCTTGTAAGCTTAAATTCTCTTTCAGTAGAAGTGAATATGGTTTGGTTATCTGCTAAGAAGTTTATATAAGCGTATTTTTTCTTGACAAACATGTGCATTGCGCTGCTTGCTATAATATGGTGTTATTCCTACATGTTTGTTTTTACATAGACCTTAGAGAAGTCTATAGTTGTTTGACTACTAACAAACTCATTTTGCCCTTTGAATTTCAGAACGTTCCTGGCCAGTTGGAGAAGGACATCTTACTATCTGGTGAGATTTAAAATTCTCTCTGTTGTTTGGAGATGATAACAGATAAGAACTGTTGTTTAGTAGAGTGGGTACAGTGAAAGGGCACAATAGAAGCAGATAGTTTTGCAGACTACCTATACATCCCACACTTTATTTCTCTTCTTGTATTATTTGTCTGATCTGACGAAGGTGATTGCAGACATGTCAGCATTCAAAGCAGCAAACCCAGATGCTGTGTTCGAGGACTTTATCAGATGGCATTCACCTGGAGATTGGGAGACCACTGAGCCTGAAGCTGCTGAAGCATCGGTAGGCTCCAGCACTGAAGGCTCAAAGGATAAATGGCCTCCTCATGGTCGCCTTTCTAAACGGATGTCTGATCAAGGAAACCTCTGGAGGAAAAGTTGGAAGGATGCACCCGCTTTGCAAGCCGATGACCAAAAGCCCCTCTTAGACCCAAATCGAGAGGGAGAAAAGGTAAGTGTCTTTGTTGAGTTTATTCAATAACCTCTTGCGAGACTTAGGTTTGACCTCACCGTCTTGAAACATTTCTCAGATTCTTCATTACCTGGAAACAGTGCGGCCTCATCAGCTCCTCGAGCAAATGGTCTGCACAGCCTTCAGAGGAGCAGCCGACACTCTTAACCAGACAAACTTCGGGGACATGAGACAAATGACCTCTAAACTGGAGCAACTCTACCTCATCATCAAATCTACTTTGGGAGTTCTTCAACGTAATATTGGTTTTTGTCCTTAAACCATACAAATTTTCCTTGTGGCCCCCCTTATCTCTCTATGTTAACAGATATCCGGATGCAGGCAACCATGTTCCAGACAGAGAACAGACCGTTAAAGACCTGAGACGTCTCTGCGTGGCATTTGAACACGTCGAGAAGTTGGTAACTGTCGCAGCATCTCTTCACAGAAAGTTCCTTGACGCATCACGCCTAGCTCAAGTTGTATTCAGTGACTTCTACGGCAATTATGTTCCAATGATGGGAATAAACCCAAATGAAGAAGAGAACAAAAGCAGGACGGTAAGACGTCGTTAAACTAACGAGCACTAGAATCTCTCTTATGGTATTGAACTAAGGTGTGTCTGGTCATTTGAAAACAGCAGGAGATGCAAGTAGGGAGACAGGAAGTGAGTTTGAGAGAGAGACAAGTGGTGTCGAATCTGTTCTCGCCACCATCGGCGAACCAGTCTTGGAGAAAAGTGTTGAGTATGGGGAATCTACTAAACGGACACGAACCCATTCTCAGGGAGATCATTTTCTCCACCGGAGATGACGTCAACAACGGAATCCATTATGCAGCCGCCGCTGACGTGGCGGCCAGCAGTGACCGAAGAGGGGAAGAAATCGAGACACATAGAATGTACGTCTCTGGAACATCTAACGATCTCCGAGTTGCACTCTCTGTCACTTCCTGCGATTGATTCTTCTTTTCTTCATTTTGGTTTAATTTTTAGTTAACACATTTGTTATTTAACAGAAATTTAGCAGATGAACATTTTTCAAATCTTAAGTTGTCATTGATGTGTATTGATTCAGACAACAAATAAAATTATGCAATATAAATGTAATTTAAATATTTATAACATGAAGAATGGTCCTTTTTCATTATTCAATTTAAATTGATTTTTGTTGATATAGGTTATTTATTTTTAATATAGTTTAATAATTTGATCAAGTTAAAATTGTAAAGTTATTTATATTTTATCAATTCAAATATGGTACCTATTCCTAATTTCAGTTATTAAAATATTTATGTATTTATATGATATATAATTTAATTTAAACGATATATATGTTTTTTAAATTTGAATATTTATTAAATAAATTTTCTTACTCATAAAATTTTATGATTATTTGTATCTTGTTATTATGAAAGAGTTAAACTATTGATCACATAATTTTCAATGTGGAATTTTTAATAGTTTTAATAATTTTAATAATTTGTAGTTGTTTTTAAACATTCAAAAAAATATATACAAAAATCTAAATTTTAATGATTTAGTTAATATAATTGTTTAATTTATTTCAAAAACATAAAATTAAAGAAAAATGATAGAAGATACATAAATTGTTAACAATTCTTTTTATTTAAAATCATTTGTTACCATATATTATTTAATCATATTAGATAATTTTGTAGATTTTGTAGATTTTGTTTAAGAAACGAATGATATTGTTTTGTAGATAGTTAATTAATTTTATGGTTAGTTTAATGAGAAATATAATATATGTTTAGATGAACTAACATATTTTCTAATAATTCTAAAATTATTTTAGTGATAACACATGAGATGCTTCACATATAATTCTTTTCGATTGATATATAAGAGATTGCAAACCAAATCACGTTACGATTCAATGACCCTCAAATTATGGACCTTGTAAAAATGGGTATATGTATATAATAATTTCAAGTTGATTGATTAACAAGAACTATTATACGGTGTTATTAAGGACATTCAAACTCGAGTAGTCGAGTGTCTTTACAAGCCAGTTGACTAGTTGGTGGTCTAGTGTGAACTGAAGTGTTAATATTGATACTCTTGTGATTAAGACATAGACAAAACTGGAAATCTTACCGTATTATTAAATAAATAAACATAACAAATAATACATGCCGTCAGTAAAGTACTAACTAAGCAGCATGCACAGACAGTTACAACTTACAAACTTACAATGCTTACAGCTACTAATCAGCGAACGACTAACTTCGATAGTGAACTTGATAAAGAAGTTAACTACTTTACAATGAAAACAAAAGGACAAAAGTTGTATTTCCTAAAATAGAATAAATATTGGACCGACGACCTATTGATATGATTTGATGTATCAACAATATAGCTCTTCTGCTCGTGAAAATTTGTTTTTCACACCGTCATAGTTTGTCATCCTTATTTTGGTTGTGGTTACATTTTATTTTGTGTTGATGAAAAGATATATGTAGTGACAAGTGACGAAATATGCAATAATTACTTTTTTTTTAATGGGAAGAGATCTGACCATATCCTAAAATTTCACGGGAATCAAACTAGAGACACAGTAGATCCAATTAGAAGCTAAACCACTACTCCAAGCTCAATGCACCGTTGGTTTTTAATTACTATTTTGCTATTTATTTTTAAGGGTTAGAAGTTTGATAAAAGAGTTTCAGAAAAAAAGGGTTAGAAGTTTGATTACTTTTTAGATGAACATGCAACACTATATATGTCATATGATATTACAACCAAAATGAACGAATATCTACTAAAGAAAAGTCATACGCTAATCATGTAAATTGCCATTAATTAGTATACTTATAAGCCTAAATCATTAGGTTTGGCCGAGACTTATATTCATTAGTTTTCTTAATCCAAAAGTAAAAGTAGATGTGAATCTCTAATTAACAAGACGTCCCATAAACCAAAAAAAAAAAACTAAGACATAATAAGCAAAAGAATTCTAAACACGGTGGGTAGAAGAAATTAGATGCATCTCAATTTCCATTTCTCCTTTTCTGTTTCACACTGAAAGAAATTTGATTATGGGACGTATATAAAGGTGAGAGACTACAATATGAATAATCAAATCCAACTCGTTGCTTGTGACTTGTTACTGAACGTTAAATAAAACTCATCCTCTCTTTCTCTCTCTCTCAGACACACGACTCCCACACACACACACACACAAAGATTCACAAACAAAATCAAGAACCTTTATAACTAAAGAAGGTCCTGACATAATCACACGATCACAGATGGAGGGAGAAACCGCAGCGAAGGCAGCGGCGAGTTCCTCCTCATCACCAAGCCGCTACGAGTCGCAGAAGAGACGAGACTGGAACACCTTCCTTCATTATCTAAAGAACCAAAAGCCACCTCTATGCCTGTCTCGATGCAGTGGCGCACACGTCATCGAGTTCCTTAAGTACCTCGACCAGTTTGGTAAGACCAAAGTCCACGTCGCGGCTTGTCCCTTCTTCGGAGTACCGTACCCACCGGCTCAGTGCACTTGCCCACTCAGACAGGCTTGGGGAAGCCTCGACTCTCTGATCGGCCGTCTAAGGGCTGCGTTCGAGGAAATCGGCGGTGGTCTTCCAGAGTCAAACCCTTTGGCTGCCAAAGCGATTAGGATCTATCTCAAGGAAGTACGTGAAGCTCAGGCTAAGGCTAGAGGGATTCCCTACGACAAGAAGAAACGGAAACGACCTCGTACAGCTAAGGCAGCTCAAAAGACGGAGGATGAAGAAGGTGCCGGTGGAAGTGGTGATTCTGCTTTGGTTGTTTCTGCAACTATGGTTTAGTCCAAATATAAGATGCTAAATATAAATATTAGAAAACTTTGGTAATAGTAATTATCTGGCGTTTCTTTACTTTATAAATTTTATATTTTTGTGTAGTCGTTTATTTGAGTTATGTAGAATGCAATTATAAATGAAAAAGACGATCATAGATCATTATAACATGGATCTTGTTATGTTTAGTTATTTACAATGATCACTTACTTTTCACCGTGATTCATCAGAACGAAAGTGTATAATTGTGATGTGTGTACGTTCCAAATCTCGGGTCTCACGTGAGCTGTGATTTCTCTTACAAGTCACGAATCTTCAGGTGCTATCTTTTTAAGCTTTAACGATGATTGTGATGATTATCTTCCGACTCTCACTTTATTTTATTTTCTTCTTTACAACTTCAACGGCTCAAGAAATATTTGAGTTCCTTTATTTGCTTTGAGTCTTTGACCTTTGATTTGAAAACCATTTACATATGATAGATAGAGAAATGTGTACGATTGTTTACTTCAGGTTTCATAGAATTTTCACTAGCATGATATCACGACGTTATGTACTTGTTAATCCATACAATACAAAAATTGAGCTATACGCAACGGAAAGTATTTATATAAGATCTGGAACCACCAATTATATAATGTATGTCAAATTATTATTTTAATTAGATATTATACCAAAAAAATAAAAATAAAGTGGAAATAGATATAAAATAAGGCAAACAAACTTAAAAAAAAACGATAAAGAGGAAATCAACTTGATATATACTAATCTTTGGAAACCTAACATTGCAGAAACAATCTCTATAATATTATTCGAGAATTCAGCCTCATACATATCGCATTTACATTAATTCTTATGACAACTAATTATATTAATATTTTTAATGAATCAAATATTTTTAATTATTTCATAGACATTATTTGAGAAGTAATTTTCCATGTATTATCACCAAATGATAACATGACATATTAACAATGATGACATAATTTAAAGCTAATTATGACATGAACATTTATATTTAATGTTAATTTATATTTTTGATAAGTTTTTAAAGATGATAATAACGCATAGATCATTGTTAAATCCTAATAAAATATATAATAGTCCCTAAGCCCCATTAAAAATGTAGTAATAATTTAATTGTTTTAAAATATTATTGAATTCTCTTTTTTGTAATTATATGATTTTATGGTTAAAACAATTCTTCAAAATTTTATTAAGTTTTTTAAAATTTTTATTTTATAATCTCTATGCCATTAGTTTCTTTTAATATTTACAAATTTTAGAAATATCATCTACTTTACGTTTTGATAGTTATATACCTAACAAAAGTCTTATCACCATTATAATTTTAAATATATATACACATATATAATATTAAATATAATATAAAAATTTATTTCATATTTATTTTAAATATAATTAAATTAAGTTTAAAATTATATATTATAAGCAACTAATAAAATTATAAAATTATAAAATTTTCATTTTAAATATAATACTGTTGTCTCCGTTTCTCTAGATAATGAAGATTTTATAATGTTATTTACACTAATCCAGGCATTATATGAAATTTTAGTAAACTAAATATAAAAAAATTAGAATGATTCCTATATACCATGAAAGATAATTTAGAATACATTAATTCAAATGTAGAATGTAGTTTGAAAATTTTAAACAAAAGTGAAAAGTATAAACTTAAGTATATAGATCATTTACCGAAAATTCATTATTTTATAAGGGGTGTTAACCCAAAGATTTTAGTAAAATTTCAAAAAATATGAAAATATGGTTTTAATGTATAGTTTCATCGAGCACTAACATAAGATGATTGTCAAAGAGTTTAGAACCTCTGTTGTCTCCGGATCTCTTGATAATGAAGATTTTATAATGCTAATTCCACTAATCTATGCAGTATATGAATTTTAGTAAACTAAATAAAAAAAATTATAGTGATTCCTGTATACCATGAAATAGTTTTAGAATATATTAATTCAAATGTAGAATGTGGTTTGAAATTTTTAAACTAAAATGAAGAGTATAAACTTCAGTATATAGAGTTTTTACCGAAACTCAATATTTTTGAAGGGGTTACCCACGGATTTTGAAAAAATTCAAAATTATAAAAATCTGGTTTTAGTGTATAATTTCATCGAGCACTAACGTAAGTTGATTGTCAAAGAGTTTAGAACCTTTGTAGTCTTCGTTTCTCTAGATAATGAAGATTTTATAACATTAAGTTCCAATAATCTAGGCATTATATGAAATTTTAGTAAACTAAATATTAAAAAAGTAGACTGATTCCTATATAGCATGAAATATAGTATTGAATACATTAATTAAAATGTAGAATGTGGTTTGAAATTTTTAAACAAAAATGAAGAGTATAAACTTCAGTATATAGAGGATTTACAGAAAATCCAATATTTTTGAAGGAGTTTACCCACGGATTTTGAAAAAAATTCAAAAATATGAAAATCTGGTTCTAGTGTATAGTTTCAAAAAGCACTGATATAAGATGATGGTTAAAGAGCTTAGAATCTCTGTTTTCTCTGTTTCTCTAGATAATGAATATTTTATAATGCTAATTCACTAATCTAGGAATTATATGAAATTTTACCAAACTAAATATTAAAAAAATTAGAACGATTCCTATATACCATGAAAAATAGTTTTAGAATATATTAATTCAAATGTTGAATGTGGTATGAAATTTTTAAACAAAAGTGAAGAGTATAAACTTCACTAAATAGAGAATTTACCGAAAACTCATTATTATAGAAGGGGTGTTAACCACGGATTTTGAAAAAAATTTTAAAATATGAAATCAGGTTTTAGTGTATAGTTTAATAGAGCACTGACATAATATGATGGTCAGAGAGTTTAGAACCTCCGTTGTCTCCGTTTCTCTAGATAATGAAGATTTATAATGATAATGCCATTGTTCTAAGCAGTATATGAAATTTTACTAAACTAAATATTAAAAATTAGAATGATTCCTATATACCATGAAAGATAGTTTAGAATACATTAATTCAAATGTAGAATGTGGTTTTGAAATTTTTATACAAAAGTGAAGAGAATAAACATCAGTATATTGAGAATTTACCGAATACTCTTTACTATAGAAAGGGTGTTAACCCACGGATTTTGGAAAATTTCAAAAATTTAAAATCTGGTTTTAGTGTATAGTTTCAAAGAGCACTAACATAAGATGATGGTCAAAAAGTTTAGAACCACTGTTGTCTCCGTTTCTCTAGATAATGAAGATTTTAAAATGCTAATTCCAATAATCTACGCATTATATGAAATTTTAGTAAACTAAATATTAAAAATTAGAAGGATTCCTATATACCATGAAAGATAGTATAGAATACATTAATTCAAATGTATAATGTGGTTTGAATTTTTTAAACAAAAGTGAAGAGTATAAACTTCAGTGTATAGAGGATTTACCAAAAATTCATTATCTTAAAAGGGGTTAACCCAAAAATTCATTATCTTAAAAGGGGTTAACCCAAAGATTTTGAAAAAAATTCAAAAATATGAAAATCTTATTTTAGTGTATATTTTCATAGAGCACTGACATAAGATGATGGTCAAAGAGTTTAGAACCTTTGTATTCTCCGTTTCTCTAAATAATGAAGATTTTATAATGCTAATTCCATTGATCTAGGTAGTATATGAAATTTTACTAAACTAAATATTAAGAAATTAGAATGATTCCTATATACCATGAAAGATAGTTTATAATACATTAAGTCAAATGTAGAATGTGGTTTGAAAATTTTAAACAAAAGTGAAGAGTATAAACTTCAGTATATAGAAGATTTACCGAAAATTTATTATATTCGAAGGGGTTCACCCACGGATTTTGGAAAATTTCAAAAATATGAAAATCTGGTTTTGGTGTATAGTTTCATCGAGCACTGATATAAGATGATCATCAAAGAGTTTAGAACCTCTGTAGTCTCCGTTTCTCTAGACAATGCAGATTTTTTAATGCCAATTCCATTGATCTAGGCAGTATATGAAATTTTAATAAACTAAATATTAAAAAATTATATTGATCCTATATACCATGAAATATAGTTTCGAATACATTAATTCAAATGTAGAATGTGGTTTGAAATTTTTAAACAAAAGTGAAGAGTATAAACTTCAGTATATAGAGGATTTACCAAAAAACTCATTTTTTAAAATGGGTTAACCCACGGATTTTGAATTCTTTTTTAAAATATGAAAATTTGGTTCTAGTGTATAGTTTCATTGAGCACTAACATAAAATGATGGTCAAAGAGTTTAGAACCTCTGTTCCTCCGTTTCACTAGATAATGAAGATTTTATATTGCTAATTCCACTAATCTAGGCTTTATAAGAAATTTTAGTAAACTAATATTAAAAAAAATTTGAATGATTCTTATATACCATGAAAGATAGTTTAGAATACATTAATTAAAATGTAGAATGTGGTTTGAAAATTTTAAACTAAAGAGAAGAGTATAAAGTTTAGTATATAGAACATTTACCGAAAACCTAATATTTTTGAAGGGGTTATCCCACGGATTTTGAAACAAATTCAAAAATATGAAAATCTGGTTTTAGAGTATAGTTTCATAGAGCACTGACATAAGATGATGGTCAAAGAGTTTAGAACCTTTGTAGTCTCCGTTTCTCTAGATAATGAAGATTTTATAGTGCTAATTCCATTGATCTAGGTAGTATATGATATTTTACTAAACTAAATATTAAAAAAAATAGAACGATTCCTATATACAATGAAAGATAGTTTAGAAAACATTAAGTCAAATGTAGAATGTGGTTTAAAATTTTAAAACAAAAGTGAAGAGTATAAACTTCAGTATATAGAAGATTTACCCCAACTCATTATTTTAAATGCGACCCACGGATTTTGAAAAAAATTCAAAAATATGAAAATCTGGTTTTAGTGTATAGTTTCATATAGAACTGATATAAGATGATGGTCAAATAGTTTAGAACCTCTGTTGTCTACGTTTCTCTAGATAATGAAGATTTTATAATGCTAATTCCATTGATCTAGACAGTATATCAAATTTTACTAAACTAAATATTAAAAAACTAAAATGATTCCTATATACCATGAAAGATAATTTAGAATACATTAATTCAAATATAGAATTTGGTATAAACTTCAGTATTTAGAAAATTTACCGAAAACTTCAGTATATAGATAATTTACCGAAAACTCATTATTATAGAAGGTAGGGGTGTTAACCCACGGATCTTGGAAAATTTCAAAAATATGAAAATCTGGTTTTAGCGTATAGTTTCATCGAGCACAAACATATGATGATGATCAAAGATTTTAGAACCTCCGTTGTCTCCGTTCTCTAGATAATGAAGATTTTATAATGCTAATTCCACTAATCTAGGCATTATATGAAATTTTAGTAAACTAAATATTAAAAAATTAGAATGATTCCTATACACCATGAAAGATAATTTAGAATACATTAATTCAAAAAATGAAAATCTGGTTTTAGTGTATAGTTTCATAGAGAACTGAAATAAGATGATGGTCAAAGAGTTTAGAACCTCTGTTGTCTACGTTTCTCTACATAATGAAGATATTATAATGTTAATTCCATTGATTTAGGCTGTATATCAAATTTTACTAAACTAAATATTAAAAAAAATTAGAATGATTCCTATATACCAAGAAAGATAGTTTATAATAAATTAATTCAAATATAAAATGTGGTTTGAAATTTTTAAACAATAGTAAATAGTATAAACTTCAGTATATAGATAATATACCGAAAACTCATTATTATAGAAGGGGTGTTAACCCACGGATTTGGAAAATTTTCAAAAATATGAAAATCTGGTTTTAGTGTATAGTTTCATAGAGCACTGACATAAGATGATGGTCAAAGAGTTTAGAACCTCTATTTTCTCCGTTTGTCTAGATAATGAAGATTTTACAATGCTAATTCCATTGATATAGGTACTAAATGTAATTTTACTAAACTAAATATTAAAAAATTAGAACGATTCCTATATACCATGAAAGATAGTTTAGAAT